>NC_139595.1:3312882-3330382 GCF_946808225.1 Silurus aristotelis | reverse complement strand
AGATTATGATTTTCAGGAAATTTGATGGTTGACTGAACCAAGTGCCAATGGAAGTGGAATCCTGGACAGTTTGGTGACATTTCCTTTGTCAAACAAATACTAATTTAAATAGCTTACAGAAACCAATAGTTTGGAACCAGCACCAGAAAATTATCTGTACTGCCCTGAAAAAAAAGCAAATCACAGTAACTACAAGTTTGAGTGTAAATTTTTTGGAAGACTCTGTTGTAGATTTGTTTATAATCTCTTAACAATAGAAAAAAGGGGGAGGGGTTAAATACCATTTTTAGAATAATTGTTAATTTGGTTTTTTTTTTTATTTGGGGGGGGGGGTAGTGTCATTTGGTGCAATCCACTCTCATGTGTGCTCACCTGTCTCTCCTACGGTGCAACCGACTGTCCAAGTGTCCTGTGGTCTGACTGTCCTTCTGTGTGATCAGTTGTCCTGTGTCCTCCACTGCCACCAAGGCCGACTGCCCAGTGTAATACAGTAGTGCTGCTTACTGTCTCACTTCCCTGTCAGTTTCAAGCTGTGAGATCTGATTAACTACCATAACTCAAGTAAGAACAACATCTAATTTGTTGATTTGGCGTTCCACAACATAAAATGAATCCATAAAAGGATAAAAATCTGAAAAATATCTGATCGAATGTACTATTATTTACTCACTACACCAGGTAAGGAAGTAGTTCTACACACGGCAGTCATTGAATCTGTCTGTTCACATCCATCACCATCTGGTTTGGAACAGCAACAACATTGTTGGCACTTCCCCGCCCACTCTCCAGGACTTGTACTATACAAGAACCAGGAAACGGGTAGAAAAATCACTACTGACCCTTCACACCCTGAACCCTTCTGGCAGGCGCTACAGAACTTTGTTCACCAAAACACTAGGTACATAAACAGTTTCTTTCCTCAGTCAGTCCCTCATCAACAACTGACCTTCATTATATACCCTGCTTCATATCTATAAGTACTGCATTATAAACAGTCACTCATCACTTCATCTCTATAGGTTACACACACTATTCCTGCTGTATATTGTACAAAAGTCTCGTTTTCTAATGAGACGCACAATACTGCTATATGAACTAACACACTTTCACACTTTATGTACGTCATATAGTCTGTATATCGTGTTCTTATTGTCTCAAATCGTCTGCATTGTCTTGTATAGTCTAAGCTCAATGCATAGTGTTATTTATGTCTGTACTTTTGAGAGTCACCAACAGCTGGAACCAAATTCCTTGTGTGTGTCAACACACATGGCCAATAAACCCGAGTTCTGATTCTAATCACAGTAGCCATTAAGTACCACATTAAAGTGTGGTACTGCCACTGTTTCAGGACCTTAATAAACTATAATCAATGGTCATAATGTATCGTGTAGTTACTGTGATTTGCCTTTATAGGGCACCATTTGGGGGCTCCAGACACACAGGGTCATATGTGTGTGTGTGTGTGTGTGTGTGTGTGTGTGTGTGTGTGTGTGTGTATATGTGCATGTACAAGGGAAGCGTTTCGACCATTTCAATACGTAATACAAATCAACAGTGACAAACAAATCGACCTGGTTTTCTAAAAGCATTGCAACAAGCCAACGTTGCAGTACAAAGCAGTCTGAACAAAACAATGTCACGGCCCGCTCTTGTCACTCCGCCAGAATTTGCTCGTCGTTAGTCCCATCGCGGTAAACCGTTCCTGTTACATAAATATATGCATTAAATCCGTTTCACATCCATTCAGATTACAGATTTCAGTAGAAACATTCAACTGAATTCTGGTTCAAACAAAAAAAAAAAAAACACATTTGCTTTCCACATAAATTACATTTTACATTTTGTTCATTTTTAACTCATAAGAAAAAAAAAAAAAACACGTAATATACATATATTCAGTAATGTGTGTACAGTTTACAAAAACAAATCCACCTAAACTATACATTTATTTACAGCTGCTAATTTGGGGCACATAAATATAAGTACAGAAAAAAAAAAAAAAAAAGATACACAATGAATCTAGGAAAGCACAATCGGGACAAATCAGCCCTCCAGGTTATTACTGTACATTATATTTTTAAATGCATAATATTGTTCGAAACTATTACAGAGCAAAGAGGACAGGAAGGGTTGATGAATCTAGCGGAGAATACATTAGCAAAAAAATATGGGGGAAAAAAAAAGGACAGGACTGAAGTAGAGGTATTTTACAATGACGGAGAATAAAAGGTTAAAGTTCGCTGCCTCGCATTGATTTTGCCCGAATGCACAGAGGTGTGGTTAAAATCTACACCTATTTACAATATATGTAATCAGTGTGACTAATAGTTTATATGTGTAACCGGAGAAGCTGACATCAGCACTTTCCAGTGGTGTAAATGACTGTCCTAATGTGAGACTGTTCTAATGTTCGAGACTGTCTGATGGTCCTGTGGGGTGACTGATGGTCCTGTGGGGTGACTGACCTGTGGGGTGACTGAGTGTCCTTAAGGGTGACTGAGTGTCTTGTGGGGCGACTGAGTGTCCTGTGGGGCGACTGAGTGTCTTGTGGGGCGACTGAGTGTCCTGTGGGGTGACTGAGTGTCCTGTGGGGTGACTGAGTGTCCTGTGGGGTGACTGATGGTCCTGTGGTGTGACTGAGTGTCCTGTTGGGTAACTGACTTGTGCTATGACTGACTGTTCTTAGGTGTGACTGATGGTCCTGTGGGGTGACTGAGTCTCCTGTGGTGTGACTGAGTCTCCTGTGGGGTGACTGACTTGTGCTATGACTGACTGTATTTAGGTGTGACTGACTTTTCTGTGGTGTTACTGATTGTTGTGTGGTGTGACTGATGGCCCTGTGGTGTGACTGACCTGTGTTACGACTGATTGTACTTCGGTGTGACTGAGTGTCCTGCGCTGTGACTGACTGCCTGGCCAATTGTCCTGTGTTGTGAGGGACTGCCTGGCTGATTGTCCTGTGGTGTGACTGACTGCCTAGCCGATTGTCCTGTTGTGTGATTGACTGTCGTGTCTCTGTAACTGACTGTACTGTGGTGTGTCTGACTGTCCAGTGTTACGACAGACTGTAGTTAGTTGTGACTGATTGTCCAGTGGTACAGATGACTGTCTGGCTGATTGTCCTGTAATGTGACTGACTATTTTGTGCCTGTAACTCACTGTGCTGTGGTTTTATTAACTGTCATATGGTGTGACAGAGTATACTGCATTGTGACTGTGTCCTGTGGTATGTCTGACTGTCTGACTAAGTGTCTTTTGGTGAGACTGATGTCATATCCAATAACAGATTGTGTGGTAAGTGTGTGATAAGAATGCCTGTACTGTGGTGTGACTAAGTGTCCTGTGTTTATGACCTTCTGTATGACCAAGTGTCAAATCATTTAAATCTTAATAAATCAATGCGACTTTCTAAAATTCTTGGGCGTAAACGTAATTATGTTTCCTTTAGATTGATCTATTAAAGGATCGTGATGTATTTCTTGAATTTGATTGGTCGGGAGAAGATTAAATCATCTTCATATAGTAAAGAGATGACTCACATGACAGATGACACAAATGTTTTGTCAGTCAGTAGTTTTTCCACCATGACTTTTGAAAGCCAGAGTCTGTTTTTTAGCTTTCTTTTCCTTATCAACTTTAATTGTGAGAGAAGAATTGTTTATAGCTGCTATAACGTAAATGGTAACAGAAACTGACCTGCCTATTGGCATTTTCACAATATTTAATAAATAAAAAAGTATGGTTAATTGTTAGCATTGACTTGTGTGATAGAAGTTTCCTCAGGACTTCAGTGTAATAACAGTAACTCCATTACACCACCGTGTCATTGCCTAGTTTACTCATCTGTGATATTATCATTCGGAGAACATTTCAAGCATAGGACCCTTTGCTGTATATACAGTGAGGAAAATAAGTATTTGAACACCCTACTATTTTGCAAGTTCTCCCACTTAGAAATCATGGAGGGGTCTAAAATTGTCATCGTAGGTGCATGTCCACTGTGAGAGACATAATCTAAAAAAAAAATCCAGAAATCACAATATATGATTTTTTAACTATTTATTTGTATGATACAGCTGCAAATAAGTATTTGAACACCTGAGAAAGTCAATGTTAATATTTGGTACAGTAGCCTTTGTTTGCAATTACAGAGGTCAAACGTTTCCTGTAGTTTTTTACCAGGTTTGCACACACTGCAGGAGGGATTTTGGCCCACTCCTCCACACAGATCTTCTCTAGATCAGTCAGGTTTCTGGCCTGACACTGGGAAACACGGACTTTAAGCTCCCTCCAAAGATTCTCTATTGGGTTTAGGTCTGGAGACTGGCTAGGCCACGCCAGAACCTTGATATGCTTCTTACAGAGCCACTCCTTGGTTATCCTGGCTGTGTGCTTCAGGTCATTGTCATGTTGGAAGACCCAGCCTCGACCCATCTTCAATGCTCTAACTGAGGAAAGGAGGTTGTTCCCCAAAATCTCGCAATACATGGCCCCTGTCCTTCTTTCCATAATACAGTGCATTCGCCCTGTCCCATGTGCAGAAATACACCCCAAAGCATAATGCTACCACCCCCATGCTTCACAGTAGGGATGGTGTTCTTGGGATGGTACTCATCATTTTTCTTCCTTCAAACATGTTTAGTGGAATTATGACCCAAAAGTTCTATTTTGGTCTCATCTGACCACATGACTTTCTCCCATGACTCCTCTGGATCATCCAAATGGTCATTGGCAAACTTAAGACGTGCCTGTACATGTGCTGGTTTAAGCAGGGGAACCTTCCGTGCCATGCATGATTTCAAACCATGACGTCTTAGTGTATTACCAACAGTAACCTTGGAAACGGTGGTCCCAGCTCTTTTCAGGCCGTTGACCAGCTCCTCCTGTGTAGTTCTGGGCTGATTTCTCATCTTCCTTAGGATCATTGAGACCCCACGAGGTGAGATCTTGCATGAAGCCCCAGTCCGAGGGAGATTGACAGTCATGTTTAGCTTCTTCCATTTTTTAATGATTGCTTCAACATTGGACCTTTTTTCACCAAGCTGCTTGGCAATTTCCCCGTAACCCTTTCCAGCCTTGTGGAGGTGTACAATTTTGTCTCTAGTGTCTTTGGACAGCTCTTTGGTCTTGGCCATGTTAGTAGTTGGATTCTTACTGATTGTATGGGGTGGACAGGTGTCTTTATGCAGCTAACTACCTCAAACAGGTGCATCTAATTTAGGATAATAAATGTAGTGGAGGTGGACATTTTAAAGGCAGACTAACAGGTCTTTGTGGGTCAGAATTCTAGCTGATAGACAGGTGTTCAAATACTTATTTGCAGCTGTATCATACAAATAAATAGTTTAAAAATCATATATTGTGATTTCTGGATTTTTTTTTTTAGATTATGTCTCTCACAGTGGACATGCACCTACGATGACAATTTCAGACCCCTCCATGATTTCTAAGTGGGAGAACTTGCAAAATAGCAGGGTGTTCAAATACTTATTTTCCTCACTGTATAGATGGCATGCAATTTTCCAAAAATATAGAACAAACATTTAAATACTAGTTCTTGTTAAGGCAACAAATATGAATTAGGCAAAATGTTCTGTTTGGTAAGTTCTTCTGACGAATGTATATAGAACAACTTTATCTGACATGCATTATGTCTCTCTAGTTGACTTCCTCGCGTAATGTGGTGCAACATAAACAGCTGGCAAATTGAAAAGCAAAAAAAAATAAAATCACTGTTTTGGTGGATGAGTTTGCTGAGCACTCAGGAAGCGTCGAATAAATAACGTTTATAACGGCTTCGAGCGAAGGCAGAGGAGCAGAAATGGCCTGAGTCAGCTACTGCTTGTCGTAGGAAAAGATGAGCAAATTCGCTGACACGGGCAAAAAAAGGAAAGAAGGAAGGAGGAACAGACTAAAGAAAGCAGAAGTGGAGAAAGTGCTAATAGAGGAAGGCACTCTATATTTTCCACAGAAAACAACAGACAAGAAACGAAATTCCATTGAATTGGACAGCAGGTGTTTTTTTGTTTTGTCTTTTTCCTATTAACCAGTCCAGGCATCGAGATTGGCAGACGGGAATCTAGGACAGGAGCTCATCCCCCCCCCCCCTCCCTTAAACGAGCCACAATCTCAATCTCAATCTCAATCAAAAAAAAATTGTAGATGACGGAAGCAGAGGAAGCAGAGGAAGCAAAAAAAAAAAAAAAAAAAAAAAAAAAAAAGGGGGGGGGGGAGCACAATTGTATCCAGCAGAGGGTGCTGTGGAGCTTCAAAACACACGATCTCTCTCTCTCTCTCTCTCTCTCTCTCTCTCACACACACACACACACACACACACACACACACACACACACACACACACACACACACAAATGAACAGGTCTAAACAACATTGTCACACTCCATTCAGCATCCATGTTAGTCCTTTTCAGTTTCTGTAAAGAGAATGGGAATACAGTATGAAAATTTACCACAGTGCTCAATTCTGATTGGTCAGATCATGGTAAGTGATTTTCTATAGCAGCAGTTCGGACCATATTGAGAGCTATTGGACAAACCATGGGTTTATATCGCCAAATTCTGTCACGAAGCTCTCATACTGGAGACCGTATCAAGGATACAACAGAAACTATAACATCAGCCATCAGTACTTTCAGAAGTGCTGTTATAGGAAATTAACACCCCCTGACCAATCAGATTTAAGGATTCAAAAGCAATACGTTATGCACATGTATATCCACAATAGTGATAGAAAGATCGGATCATTTTACTGACTTGGTTCGTTGAATCTCGTTCATCGAATTGAACGAATCTTTTTTTTAGTCATTTTTGATTATTTTGTTGCTTTGATCATAAATAAAATCAAATGTTACATTTTTGATAAGCAAATTCCCCGACACGTCTACATACACCATCTTTGAATTATAGTTCTAATAATGAAAATATAACAACGCAGCTAAGAACAAATGATGATAAACAGAATAAGGAGCTTCATCTCTCATATCTTCTGCTCCATATCGTTAGTTCTTTTGTTCTCTTTGGGCTCCATTAATTATTGTAACAATAATGTCAAGATTCGGATTAAAAAAAAAAACTAATCTATCACATTGTGTAGCGTCTTATATCAATAATACCAAAAATATGGAATCTATTGCATTGTGTAGTGTCTATAGGAGTCACATGACAAAAGAACGGAAGACTCAGACCACAGCACTTATGAGATGAACTACTCAATTCTGTTTCCTGTGTAATGCACTGCATAGCGTCTATGGGAGTCATGTGATAAAAGAACTCGGACTAGAAGAGTTGAGAGGTGAACTACTCAAATCTGATTCTGCACCTACGGAGATTTTGCGATGCTTTGCTCGTGCGCGTCCAGGAGAAAATGTACGAATCACTCTTTGAGACGACTCGTTCTTCTGAGTCACATTAAAGACTCATTCAAAATGAACGAATCGTTCATCAACAACCCGTCACTAGGGGACAAATCTCATAGCCTGCTGACTAGGGCTATTTGTATGCTTTTGGCTGTGTATGTTGTAATGCTAAAAGTTTAAAGCATCAAAAAGAAATAATAGTAGTCGCTACAACCCGAGGGAAACGCTTTAGAGAGACACTCTGATCTGTACATTCGCGTGAGCGGAGTACAAAGTGAGACGGTGTGAAAACGTTGATTTACCTCCGAGCGCTTTGTCTTCGCCATCATCACTTCCTGGTGATGCCACATCCTCTGACACCTCACCTGATTCAACAGATGGTCAAACACAACGATATTAATATCAGCGTGGGCAAGAAGGGCAGCAGGAGATAAAATCTGGAAGATAAAATCTACATATTGGTGCTTTGAGTCTACACTGATATTATCCAAACCACACAGTTGGAAATGGGAATTCAGCAGGCCACTCAAGATCCTCCACACACTTTATGTGAAGCATTTTTCTAGTTCAAGTGAAGGGAAAATTTCATTCTACTGCCTCTAAAAAGGTCAATATCCAATTGTTTGTATCCAACTTTGTGGTAACAGTTTTGGAGAAGAACCAAATATGGCTGGAAAAGTCAGGTGTCCCAATACTTATAAACTGAACTGGATCACTGGAAGAAATCTCCAACTAGTGAAGAATCCCTTTGGCGAGTTTTACGAGAGTGGAGAAACGAACTGTCCGGACGCGGACGGTGTGTAAATTCATGCTAAGGGAGGATTTTTCAATGAAAATTTAATTCTTCATACCGTTAAACATGCACAAGTCTCTCAAAAACCATAAAAGACCAGGTGTTTTTGAATTTTAAAGACTATTTGAGCAGCATGCTAAATATTTATTCACCCAAATAAGGATGGGTTCCCCTTTTAAATCTGGTTCCTCTTAAGGTTTCTTCCTCATAACATCTAAGGGAGTTTTTCTTGCCACAGTCGCCATGGCTGCTCATCAGAGATAAATACACATCGTTCACCTCAACTGTTAAATTCTGTAAAGCTGCTTTGAGACAATGCGCTATAGAAATGACCTTGACTTGACTATTTACCTTTTTCAGTTCATTAAATTGAATTTTGCTTGCATCATCCGTGGACATGAACTATTTCAATCAAAAGCGATCTGATGCTCATGTGGCTCCATGGTCTCAGGCATTGCTCATTTATTTCGATCTCGAAATTGAAATATGGATTCACTTACAGCGGATTAATTGATTAAATCGGAAATTAAATGCGGTCTACATACCGTTATGTAGCTGTTTGCTCCCCTCCATGCTTGGTGCGTTCTCTGCATTTTCAGCTTTGCTTGGACCAGTTGTTGTCCCTCCAGGTCCTGGCTCGTGTCCTGCTCTTTCACTCTTTGGTACTGACTGGTCTGTCCCTGCCTCTGTTTGTCCGTCCTGGCCTGCTTCCAGCTGAGCCTTCTCCTCAGCCTCGCGTTTGGCCTTCTCCTCGATTTCTGGTTCAGGTAATGGACATGAACGTAGTTAATTAGTTTTTCGTTTCATTGTGAAAATGATTTTAAAGCACCTTAATAAACCTTGTGCCTGACTTTAATCCTTTCAGTGACCTTTTTTTTCACATAACCTTTATTTTCTTTATCAATTGACAGATACAGACTTCCTCAAACTGATTACTTGCTATCATGTGGTATAAATATTCTGGTATTGTATGAGGAAGTCAGGTGTGTCAGAGAAGTATGTGAGGGTGGTGCAGGACATGTATGAGGACAGTGTGACGGCAGTAAAGTGTGCAGTAGGTACGACAGACTGGTTCAGGGTGAAGGTTGGACTGCATCAAGGATCGGCCCTGAGCCCTTTCCTGTTTGCAGTGGTGATGGACAGGTTGACAGACGAGGTCAGACAGGAGTCTCCCTGGACTATGATGTTTGCAGATGATATTGTGATTTGTGGTGAGAGTAGAGAGCAGGTTGAGAAGAGCCTGGAGAGGTGGAGATATGCGCTGGAGAGAAGGGGAATGAAAGTCAGTAGGAGTAAGACAGAGTACATGTGTGTGAATGAGAGGGAGGGCAGTGGAGTGATGCGGTTGCAGGGAGAAGAGGTGGAGAAGGTGGAGGAGTTCAGGTACCTGGGGTCAACAGTGCAAAGTAATGGAGAGTGTGTTAGGGAAGTGAAGAAAAGAGTGCAGGCAGGGTGGAGTGGGTGGAGAAGAGTGACAGGAGTGATTTGTGATAGAAGAGTATCTGCAAGAATGAAAGGGAAAGTTTATAGGACTGTGGTGAGACCTGCGATGTTGTATGGATTAGAGACAGTGGCATTGAGTAAAAGACAGGAGGTGGAGCTGGAGGTAGCAGAGCTGAAGATGTTGAGGTTTTCGTTGGGAGTGACGAGGATGGACAAGATTAGAAATGAGTTTATTAGAGGGACAGCACATGTAGGATGTTTTGGTGACAAGGTGAGGGAGGCGAGATTGAGATGGTTTGGACATGTGCAGAGAAGGGACATGAATTATATTGGTAGAAAAATGCTGAAGATGGAGCCACCAGGTAGGAGGAAAAGAGGAAGGCCAAGGAGGAGGTTCATGGATGTGGTGAGGGAAGACATGCAGGTAGTTGGTGTGAAAGAGGCAGATATAGAGGACAGGGTGGTATGGAGACGGATGATCCGCTGTGGCGACCCCTAATGGGAGCAGCCGAAAGAAGAAGAAGAAGATGTGGTATAAATATTCACACTTAGGCCTTCAGTAATGTCTTACATGAGTCAATTCACCTTTTAATACTATCATTGTGATGCCACGGCTATAGAAGCTATGAATATTATACAGAAACGCATTCACAAACAGCGAGAACTAATCCTGTTACTAAAGCAAGAATTCTAATGGCCACAATTCAACAAGTCTCCTTTCACTTTGGCACAACAGCGAGAGACCCCTCGGGGTGACCAAATCGCAATCTGACTGATTTAAACAACAGATTTGAGCAACATAGAGTTTATAGTAAAAATAAATAAACAAATAAACCCAATAGTGCTCACAGTGCTGGCGTTACAGCAATACATAATGTGACGTCTGAAATCTGATTGGATAGAAACTCTGACCGCACCCGAGAGAAAAACTATGAAATGAAGATTACAGACTACAGGTAGTTCCCTGAAGTGGAGACATGGCCTAGCCAAACCAGGAGTCTTAAAGAATAGTGATCAGTATAGCATAGTATACTGTAATTTGTTAATTATTTAATACAGTACATAATTGATCAAAACTATTTAAACTATTATAATGTATAAACTTTAGAGTAAACTGTATATGTATGTGGCTGCAGACACTTGAACGAGTGCCGGTTCGTGAGCGGAGGCCGCAAGTGGAGTTTCAGTGTTTCGTGTTATATGTTTAAATATTTGATGTTGTCTTAAATCCATCGTCATCGTAATATCGAAAAATAATAAAGCCGAACCATCATAACTCCGAGACCATCTGTATTGTGAATAATTTAATACATATTCACGGGCAAAAGTATATTAAATCATATATCAGTGATTCTGATCTGTTCTGATTCAGAGATAACGCCAGGAGAGAAAGCCTTGCTGGGCCTGAATTTCACTGTGCTGTAATGTACATAAATAAAACACACTTCTAGGCCAAATGTGCAGCTTTTTAATGGCCTTAAAAAGAAATCACCGGTCAGGAAATGAGCAAGAAATGAAACGAATGAGCTTCAGAGATTCTCCAGTACCACCATTTTCCTTTTGCTGCAGTGAACAGGTGCAGTGAAATACGTCTATTTATATTATTCAGATCATGTGTGGCTTTTTTTTCCCCGAGAGTTGAACTTTCACTCTGAATCACTACATTAGGTAGTAGCGGGTGGGTGGGCGTTACAGTAATTACAGATCACTGAGTCGAGCTCACCTTTGGCAGCGCGAGCCTTCCACCTCTCACGGTTCTGGTGAACTTGCTCATTCCAAATGGCCTTGAAGTTCTTCGGGTCTACAGCCAAGATCGAGCAGTTGTGAGAAGCGCTGCTCTCCGAGGCCGGGCTGTTCACATTCGACTGCTTGCTTTCTCCTGTAAGGCTGCTGAGACTGTGGGATGAAGGACAGGAGGTTACAGGATATTTAAATGACCAGATATGATTTTGACAGAGAAACATGACGCACACTTCTAACTCTGATTGCGAATGAAAGAAGCGGAAGAATGAT
Source organism: Silurus aristotelis (assembly GCF_946808225.1). Taxonomy (NCBI): domain Eukaryota; kingdom Metazoa; phylum Chordata; class Actinopteri; order Siluriformes; family Siluridae; genus Silurus; species Silurus aristotelis. Next base: position 3,318,754 of record NC_139595.1, on the reverse strand, counting down.
TATGCATTACTTATCTATAATTAGCCCTTTGGTCACGTTATCTGGATTGTCATGATTGTATCAGGTCAAAAAAAAGGGAAACTGAAACCATGACAGCTGCCTCAGAGATGGAGGAACCCGTTTACTGAACCGGCGTAATGAATGACCTGTTGATTGAACCGACAGAATCAGAGGCTACAGGATCCTGACCTGGACCTGCGGAAGCCGGCCAGGCTGGAGTGTGCTGCCTCGTCAATGAGCGGCGTGACTATCTTCTCCGTCATGTCCGTGAGGACCGTAAACGTGGGGACAACGATGAAGTCGATGAACCCTGCACACACAGAAAAGTCCAAACGTTCGCAGAGTTAAGGCCTGGATGACAGAGCTTCCCTTTGAGATTCTGAACAAAAACGTCAGATGATACCAGATCAAGTGTTCACACTTACCAATTTGAGACTGAGCCACCATGGTGGACTTGCGGTCACACAGAGGGGAGAAGGGCAACCCCAGGTCTGCCTCTTTATCACCCTAAACATCGACGGTTAAATACAATAGGAGCATAAAGATTCATACATTTGAATGATATTTATCATGTGGCCTGTAGTGAAGGAGGTGTGGCCTACATGCCTACAAGCTTCATGAAGAGGGTGTGGCCTCTCTGTAAGTTTCATGAAGGAGGTGTGGCCTCTGTGACTATCAGTATCATAAAGAAGTTGTGATCTATGTGACTGTCATAATAAATGAGGTGTGGTCTATTTACTTCAATATAATGGAAAGGGTGCGGCCTGTGTGACTGTCAATATATGAAAGGAGGTGTGGCCTGCATAAGTACTACTGAAGAGGTAGGTGTGGCCTATGTGCTTGCGAGTATTATAATGGTGAGTTTGCAATACAGTCATGCAAACAGCACACTAAATGATGTGTTACCTCAGATTATTGACTGACGAATAAAAAAAAATGTATAATTGCAATAAAAAATAAAAATCATGAAAAATGAAGCACTTGTGATTTAAAAAAATACAAGAAAAAAAACCACACTACAGAGTCATGAATTCAGCGGCAAATGTTTTAACACTTACCCATTAAACAGACTGAACTTGCTGTTTAATTCATGAAAAAAATCGAATCATTCACAAACCACGAACCGTCTGTCAAACCTTCCGCACGTATCGAGTTTATCAGCATCCTTCTATTGATCAGGATGTGCCTCTGTGCACATCTGGCCTGCCGTATAAACGGATTGAAACAGCCGATACGGCTGTGATGTGTTGCCTCATTTATAACCCCTTCCTGACTGTGTAAGTAAGCGGGCGTACAAAGCCGCAGCAGAGCATCAAACTCCTTTCTTCCGATCTGCGTGAGCCGTCGCTGCTCGTTAACCTCCTGCCCAGCGTTTCTCTCTCGCTGCACCACACACATCAGGCCTGTGGTGCAGCTAGCACACGCACGGTTTCTCAGGCTTACTCACCCACATGTACCCACATGTGTACACACACACACACACACACACATTCATACTCAAAGTGGCCTGATGTAGGACACGGACTAAATGTGTGTGAGACAAATGTGGGACATATTTCCTACTCTGAGAGACGTAACATGTTACAGATAAGACACACACACATTTATAGTGATCGATATTTCTATATCATTTATAGAAAGAATGCATTAGAGAAAAGCATTAGTGTATGAAATGTTGTTAGTAATGATCTCTATGTCATGGTTTATTCATGTCACGTGTTTCCAAGCTGACGGAGCTTTCGGAAAACAGGCTTCAAAAAACCTTCACAGGCAGAGAGAATCAGATTTGGACTCCGCCCCTTGACTGCAACAGATTCTATATATATATATATATGAATATGAATTTGCATTAACACGTCATTAACACCTTCTGCATTTATTTTATTAATGTGCGACTAATGCATAGCGCATTTCTGTTTGACTATTTTTAAATTTATTATAAATAAATTAAAAAAAAAAGGAAATTGAAACATTTAACGCAGCACACATTTTTTTCACAACATCCTTTTTTTTTACTATTTTAAATTAATGTAACTTCGGTTTTAATTACTAAACATTTGTTTTACTGATGCGCCAAGTTTTAAATCAAGCACCAAAATCCACCATGGTGTACACATCCGGCAATTAAAACCGTCCGTGTGGAAACGTAGAAAAAGTTCCTTTTGGTGTTGTGATGATTTCAGTACAGTGAAACTTTGGTAACATTCAACTGAGACCATGTTTTTTTCTCTCTCGCTGCGTAAAACAATGGGAGCTTATTGATTCCCTCGTATTCGTCAAGCAATAAATCTCTTCCTCCTTCTCCTCGTCTCCCTTACACCAGCCACAACTCTTTTCAGAGGTAAAGTGCAGGTTTATTTGTTTTATCTTTACTTTATATTGTGTACTAATCTTTTTTATTTGTTTCAGATACATAAAGGACAATAATTTGTACATAAAATACCATTAAAAATAATTTTTATATGAATATTTTTGGGTGTGTGGAACGGATTATAAGTTTACATTATTTCCTATGGAAAAAATTTTTCACTGTAATTTGAAACACCATAATTTACAAGAATATTTTGTCTTCATGCTCTATGTTGAGTTTGGTTTCACTAATAATAAGCCTACATTTAAATAAAGCACCGTATTTGTCCATGCACATGTTGATTAAAGTCTTAAAAACTTGAAAAGTATTAATTAAATTAATTAATTAACCCTAATTTAATTTAATTTAATAAATTCTCTCACACAAACTACTATGCGTATTTGTTATTTACAACCTTTTATATACTCTCTCTCTCTCTCTCTCTCTCTCTCTCTCTCTCTCTCTCTCTCTCTCTCTCTCTCATTCTCTCTCCCTCTCTCTCTCATTCTCTCTCTCTCTCTCTCTCTCTCTCTCTCTCTCTCTCTCTCTCTCTCTCTCTCTCTCTTTCACATACACACACACAATCACACAATCTACCATGCTTATTTATCGTTTACAACCGTTCATACTCTCTCTCTCTCTCTCTCTCTCTCTCTCTCTCTCTCTCTCTCTCTCTCATTCTCTCTCTCATTCTCTCTCCCTCTCTCTCTCATTCTCTCTCTCATTCTCTCTCTCTCTCTCTCTCTCTCTCTCTCTCTCTCTCTCTCTCTCTCTCTCTCTCTCTCTCTCTCTCTCTCTTTCACATACACACACACACACACACAATCTACCATGCTTATTTATCGTTTACAACCTTTCATACTCTCTGTCTCTCTCTCTCCCTCTCTCTCTCTCTCTCTCTCTCTCTCTCTCTCTCTCTCACTCTCACACACACACACACACACACACACACACACACACACACACACACACACACACACACACACACAATCACACAATCTACCATGCTTATTTATCGTTTACAACCTTTCATACTCTCTCTCTCTCTCTCTCTCTCTCTCTCTCTCTCTCTCTTTCTCTCTCTCTCTTTCTCTCTCACACACACACACACACACACACACACACACACACACACACACACACACACACACACAGTCCCTATTTTCGCCTTTCAGCTTTTCTCTCGTCTCTTTCATTCCACTGATTGGTTCTCCAGTTGGACTTAAACACAGCTGGAGAAACACAGAAGGTTTTACTCGTCCGTTCCTGAGCGTCATTAATTACAAAAGACGCGAAAGAGGAAAGGAAGACTCTCCTTTTTTTTTATTTCTACTTCCTCTTTCATTTTCAGACACCATTAAAACAGCACTGTTACACATACTGTTGGAAAGAAAACCCTACGAAAGCCAGGCGGATGCTAATCTAATGTTGTGAGAGTGCTGGCGTCTGGCCAGAAGAATCAGAAGAGAAACAAGCTGTTTGCTCAGAGTTCAGGTGGCAATAAAGTCTCAGAAACACTGACGCTGTGCATCTCAGAAAGAAGGAAGCTCTCGTCTGAAGCTAAACAATTCACTTGTCATGTATGGTAGAATGTATGTATGTACATGTGTGCATGTATGTATGTAGGTGTGTCTGTACAATATGTCTCTATCTATCTATCTATCTATCTATCTATCTATCTATCTATCTATCTATCTATCTATCTATCTATCTATCTATCTATCTATCTATCTATCTATCTATCTATCTATTTAATTAAATTCTTTTTAATTAAATAGATAGATTTTTTTTATTTGTATTGCCCTTTTAACAATAAACATTGTCTCAAAGCAGCTTTACACAGAAAATGTGGTGATAAAAAATGAATATGTTCTTTATAGGTAAGTTTCCCTGATGAGTGAGACAGTGGCGACTGTGGCAGGAAAAAACTCCCAGAGATGCGGTAAGGAAAAAACCTTGAGAGGAACCAGACTCAAGAGGGAACCCATCCTCATCTAGGTGGCACCGAATGTCTATTTATTACAAATAAACTATGTTGCGGGGGCAGTGATGGTGATCAGAAGCAAACTATAGTCCTGAGTCAATGTAGCAGACTGCTGACATTAACTACAGTCCAAATCTATCTATCTGTCTGTCTGTCTGTCTGTCTGTCTGTCTGTCTGTCTGTCTGTCTGTCTGTCTGTCTGTCTATCAAACACAATGATAAAGAATAGCACTCAAATAGACACAGCTAAATATTGTATTATGTTATTATGTATAAATGTATTACTAAAAAGATGAAAACGAGAAAAGAAAATGGAAATGTGAAGAGAAAATAAATGGAGAGAATTTAATTTAAGAAATTATTTAAAAAAAGTAAAGAAAATGAACATGATGGAAGAACAAACCGAGAATGATAGAAAAAGAGGGAAAAAAAGAAAGAAAATAGGGGTAGGAAAATAGTGGTGGCTCAGGAGCTACGGTAATGTATATGTGAGATGAAGAGAGGCACCCAACTTTGCACGGACAGTTTTACACACACCTCTCCAGCGCTGTGTGAGAAGTGTTCAAGAGGACCTGAGTGGAGAGTTAAGACAGGGCTGAGAGACTCCAAATCTGTATACTCGTTTTTTTTTTTGTTTTTCATTTCAGCTATCATTATGTGCAATTTCACCTACCCTGGTATCTGAGTGTCTCTGCTACGTGTCTGGTCACAAGCGAAACAAGCTCCTCCTCCAACTTTAACCCTCCACCCCTCCAGTTCTCGTTACCGTTTCGAGAACGCTTGTTTCTTCGAGTGCTGAGGGAAAACCACAACAGCTGCTGCTGCGTGCAGTTTGCACCATCGGCTTGAGTTTCAGTTTCAGTACTAGGTTTTCTTTATACTGTACATATGTGAATGTTTGATTTTGATTGGCTGGATGTCCTTACTGGGGTAAATGGAGTGTTCCTTGCATGATATTTAAATAATATGGTACATTTGGTAATGAGGTCACCGCACATATTTACAATACGTATTTACTACACGTATTTACTGCACATATTTACCACTTAACTCCGCTTTGTTCATTTGCGTAATGATGGTATTTGCACTTCTTTTTTTATTTTAAACTGTTTTGCTGAATTCGTGTACTGTCCTATGGCAATAATCCACCCATCCATCCATCCATCCACCCATCCATCCATCCATCCATCCATCCATTTATCCATCCATCCATCCATCCATCCCTCCATCCATCCATCCATTTACCCATCCATCCATCCATCCATCCATCCATCCATCCATCCATCCATCTATTTATCCATCCATCCATCCATCCATCCATCATCTACCTGTCTGTATGGTTGTGTAGCAGGAATGCAGTGTGTAATTGTGTTAAATTGCATGTTCAAAGTCTGACACTTTTGACAAAACACCAAAAATAAAGCATAAAACAAATTGCACGAGACACCAACATTCTGAAATGAAGAAACTGCAAAAAAAGTATATATACACTATATCTCCAAAAGTATTGGGACACCTGGTCATAAGAATGGTATGTG
>NC_139595.1:3260382-3307882 GCF_946808225.1 Silurus aristotelis | reverse complement strand
TATAGTCTCCTCCACTATTCTCAGATGTTCCTCTAAATTTTGAGATTTGTGGAAACGTATGTCCATATAATGTATGTGGTATGTGTGTGTTTATCACCAGTGGTAGCTTAGAGGTTAAGGCACTGACATTGGCTCTGAAGGCTATTAATTCAAATACCAATCACACCAATCTCCTGGGCCCCTGAACAAGGCCCCTAACCCCATGCTGGTCAGTTGTATGGATGAGATCAATGTAAGTAGGTTTGGATATAAGGGAATCTGCCAAATGCAGTAAATGTAAATAACAATATCTTTGCTTCTCTAATGCTTTTATGAGGGAGGTGGTAGCTTAGTGGTGTAGGCATTGGATTTTGGCACTGAAGGTCATAAGTTCAAATCCCAGACACACCAAGCTGCCACCCCTGGGCCCCTGAGCAAGGCCCTCAGACCCTGCTTAGGGGCTGCACAGTTGTATGAATGAGATAAGTTTAAGTCGATTTGGATAAAGGCGTCTGCCAAATTCCGTAAATGTTAATGTAAATGTAAGCGTGTGTACGTACCACCATTCCCGTCTTGAGCATTAAGTAGTGTACAGTCTGCGTGACGTCCGCGGCGTGGATGAGATTGTGGTACGGGTTTTTATGCTTGCTGTATCCCACCTCCAATGCCTCCACGAAGGACACCAGAGCCGAGATGGGAATCTGCCACGCACACACACAAAAACCCAGAGATGAAAAGCACACCATCATCATCACCATCATCACACCTTTGTGCACCACCACTCAGAGCCTAGAGGGAGTCTGAAACTCCAGAAGACGAGTGTGTGAAGTGTGTGAGCAGTGTGTGTGTGTACGGCGTGTGTATTTCTTTCCTTCTTTATTTGCCTTGTTCAGGCGAGTCAGAGCGAGTCAGGGTTTTGAACATGCTTCTGGTGATGTTCACAGGTGGCTGAAACAAATCTGAACAAATCCCTTGGACATCCAGTGAAAAAATCGAGCAAAATATTGAACAGTAAGGATGCGCATCTCCAAAACTGTGGGCGATGCATAGCCAACGATACGATACATTAAAGATTTCCTGTTCTGTCTTCAGAAAGATGCAGCTCTACCTCTGCCATGTTAATCTACTGTATATTCTATGTGACTCCCAGGACACGCCTCGGTCTTTGCGCGCTTGAGAAACAGTTTAGCGACTCCCAGGACACGCCTCGGTCTTTACGCGCTTGAGAAACAGTTTAGCGAGGAGAAACTAATCGACATATAAAATACTGGCCACAAATGATTGGTCACAGTCAATATAATAAAAATATAGCGCATCTACTAACAATCGCATGCAAATCCGATGCAACTATGTTCAAAACGACACCTCGTGGTACATCAAATTGCACAATTACAACAATTCACAATGAACAGGTGGCTGGAAAAAAAAGCCATGTGGTCACCTGAATGTGTGTGTTGTGTTGTATGTAGTGTGAATACAGTAATTGTGTGATTCAATCTTATGCTTGTAATGAAATCATTTTATATGATTGGTCGTATCGATACCTTTTTTGCCTTGGTTTCCTGGAGCCACATGCAGTATTGTGTGTTTGTGTTTGAGTGTGTGCGGGACAAAATCAGTACGCCGTTCACCTTAAATCGGCTGATGAGGTCGTATCTGGTGAGAAGTTCATAGAAGATAAATTTCAGTGCGTGCTCGCCGCTCGATTCGTTCAGAGCGAAAACGTCAAAAGTCCACTTGTCTATATGCTGTGAATTACAATAAAACAGACGCTGGAATGAGAATTCGCTCTGAAAGAGGTGTGTGTGTGTGTGTAATGGTAAAGTGAGTTGTGTGTTACCTTGAGCACAGTTATGACGGATGCAGGGTAGCTTAAGCCCACCATGTTGGAGGTCCGCCGGTACATTCTGCTCATTCAGAAGAGAAACCAAGAAATGAGCAGTATACATAATGGTATGAGAAAAATGAATAGAGTACAAAAATGTCTTGGTGGAGAAGTACAGTGACTTTAAACATTGACTGCATAGTGTCTTTGAACATTTTGCCATTCCCTTAATCTCCTTCTCTCATTCTGCTCCTGAGGTAAAAGTGTTTTGTGTGAGCACCACTGTTATCCAACACTGTCTTGATCCTCCTGGGCATAAAAATCACCAGAGCTGCACACGTTCGTTATTATGTTGGAAAGCTGCCATTTGGCCCAGTTCCTGAATGGAGGGCATCGTGTTCTGCTTTAAAATGTCACTGTATCTTTTGGAATCCATGTTGCCCTCAGTAACCTGAAGTACCAGCAGTGTTCATGCAGCCCCAGACCATGATGGTACCACCACCAAGCTTGACTGTAGGAGACACAACTTTCTTGGTACTCCTCACCAGGGCATTCCCACACATGCTGGACACCATCTGGTGTTTTTGGAGAGCAAGACAGAGATATTCCATTGACTCATCCCAGTCAGGAGGCTTAAACATGGCAGGGAAACCATGTCATTCTCCAGCACTGTCCGTTTGGTGGTGTGCTTTGGTGCTGAAAATTTCTTTCTATTTCAACACTTTGAAACATGAGCTTTTTCCTGTCTACAAACAAAACAAACAAAAGACAGCTTCAAAAGTGAGATTCATACGTGCTTTTTTGAGCATCCCATTCCACATTTAGTCTCCATTCACTGTCATAACAAGCTCCACTCTTCTGGAAAAATGTTCCACTAGATTTTGTGGAGATTTGTGGAAATTTATTAAGCCACAAGGGTGTTAGTGAAGTGTGGTTCTGATGTAGGTAAGGTGAGGAGTCCTGGGGTGCAGTCAGCATTTGCATTTATACAAACGTGTTCAATAGGGTTTCAGCACTACATCAGGCCTTTCAAGGTTTTCCACACACTTTTAATCCATGTAAAGCAGATCTTCATACAGCTGGCTTTGTGCACATTGTCATGCTGTAACAGGTTTGGGTCTCCTTGTTCAAGTGAAGGAAAGATTTAATGCTACAGCATCCAAAGACGTCCTATACAATTGTGTGCCTTCAAGTTTGAGAAAGAAACACATATAGCTGGAAAAGTCAAGTGTCCCAAAATAAGTGCTCAGCCCTATGCTAGCACTGCCATGCCAAAGACATTAAATGCAATGCAGTGCTAAACTTTGTGATCTGAAATCAGGAAATCAATATTTGGTTCAAACTTGGATATGAATCTTACACCTTTGAAAGCTTGAAATGCTTTACCTTTGAAGTATGTCGATATTAACGCACAACTGTTCTAACATACATGATTTACGAACGATTAACAGCTCGCTGGTAGTGATTCATGAGGAAACCTAGCTGACTCAGAGGATTTTCCTTTCTCTGATAGCACCTCCTGCTATAAATCTAACATTTCTTTGCTTCTGTTCAGAAAAAAAATAATCCTCACTGCACATTTCTCACTTTCTCCATTAGCAAAAGCCACAGACAGGCTCCTTTTCATCAGCTGGGTTCTGCAGCAAAATGCATTACGCATGTAATGAAATGATGGCGTCTGGTAAAACATTTAGGGAGAGGGAACAAGAGGGAGAGAGAGAGAGAGAGAGAGAGAGAGAGAGAGAGAGAGAGAGAGAGGGTAGATGTAAAAAAAGGAAGAATTTGTCTTGTTCTGCACAGGCCTCTTAGCTGAAATGCTCCGACTCACTTTGCCCACAGATTTATTTCGCCAACGGATGAAAATTTATGATTAGTACAAGACAAATGTTCCCTTCACCGAACTGATCATTTTAATGCGTTAGAAAAAAACCACAAGTCGCCCAAGCCCCGCCCCCATGGGGGTTTCTCTTAATCAATGAGTCTGTGCTGAACTGTATTTAATAACTCTAGGTCTATTAATCATTTACAGCTTTTGGCAGATGTTCTTATCCAAAGCGATTACAATTATCTTATTTTCACAGCTGGAGGGGCCTCGATCAGGGGCCCAGGAGCAGTAGCTCTGCAGTGCTGGGACTTCAACTCCCAAGCGTTCGAGCAGAAAGCCAATGTCTTTTACCAGTGAGCTCCTACTTTCCAGCAGGCATAAGTGAAAATCCAAAGCTAAGTTTGCTTTTAACCAAGAAGAAGCCTTTTTAGGTTAATGTGCACAATAGCTGATTTGGATGTTTGACTTTGCTGTGACCTTGACCCTGTCGCACACAAGTATATATTCTTCCTCTTCTTTTGGCTGCTCCTATTAGGGGTCACCACAGCGTATCAATCGTCTCCATACCCCCCTGTCCTCTACATCTGCCTCTTTCACCTCTTTCAAACCAACTACCTGCATGTCTTCCTTCACCACATTCATAAACATCCTCCTTGGTCTTCCTCTTTTTCTCCTTCCTGGTGGCTCCATCCTCAGCATTCTCCTACTGATATACCCTTATTCAAGTATTTTATCAGTAGATTTTTCTCAGGTAAAGGATAATGGTAATAGCAAGCGTAATGGATATCGAGTGTTTGGTGAACTGGGATATTTGTATGCTGTCGTCCCCTCACTCTTACACTTTCACTCAGGTTCATTGACGGTGGTGTGGTGGGTCGTCTCTTATCCCAGAGATCCCTCATGTCTGTGTTACCTTCTGGTTCTCCCTTTTAGTTATGTTGCCATAGCGAGTCTTGCCGGAGTCCAAACTGCACAGTGACATTAACTTTCATACAACAATAAAGACACATAATAATCCATATCCCTCTCTTCCTGTCACCCTTCTTCTCTCTCTCTCTCTCTCTCTCTCTCTCTCTCTCTCTCTCTCTTTCTTTCTCTCTCTCTCGGTCGAGTTAAACATGCTTCCGAGGTTCCAGTGACCATTGTTCCTGCCCCTCGTACTCCTCCGTGGATCTTCAAACTTCATCCAGACCTGCCTCTAGTGTTTTCTTCGTTTGAAGGCCACTCTGTGCAGCTGTGGACGGTTTCTCATCAACGCCTTGGGTGGTTCCATGAAATTCCATGAAAGACTACTGTTTCAACATTAATTCTCATGGTTGCAATCACATACATTCAAAAGATATTATTAAAAATTATTATTATTATTATTATTATTATTATTATTATTATTATTATTATTAATAACAAGAATCTCCGCTAGACACAGGGAAGTGGTAGCTCAGTGGTTAGGATGTTTGACTTCTATATTTTTTTTGTCTCTGAGGATTTTTTTTTTTAGCATAATAATCTGTAATATTATTTGTAAAAACTATTATAAAAAATATGTAATTTCACTCTTAGTTTTAAAACAAGTGTCATTGTTGATTAGTTTTTTTTCTGTACAGAGACGTTTATTTCACATTTAATTAATTAATTAATAGTAATAGAAAAAATCTAAAGTTGTTTTCTCGTGATTTCTACATAACAAAAGTCGTTATCATGAATTAATTTGCTCGTGATCTCGAAATAAACGTTGTTTCCTCGTGATCAGCACTTTGCTGTGTATTCGGTATTAGTTTAAATTGTCAGTCACTGACAGGCGCAGAGAGACAAATTAAGCATTAATCATTAAAGGAAACAATGTTTGTTATCATGAGAAAATTAAGCCTCCTGTATGAAAGGCTTCAGGTATGTAACCTAAATTTGAATTGGGAAAATCGAATAGACTTGATCACCTCTCGACAAATATCCCGGCCTGCACTGCGTGTACGATGCTGCGGAATCGCGGCTTCTCCTCCGTCCGTCTCAGCATCAGCCCCATCTGACGTGTGAAGGTGGAGGCCAGCCAGTCACGCACCTCGGACGGCACCGAGTCCGACTGGATGTCGCTGAGCTCGTCCTCTGTGTCCACCAGGCGCCTGAACGAGAAACAGTGAGAGAAACAGGAATTAGGAATTTTGAAATTACAAAGAACTTTTATTACAATATTTATCTACTTTGTCGCTTGCTAACAACCTTCAAAACTTCACCGTCAGTGACCTCAGTCCTGTTTTTTTCACCAGACCAATTCCAAGTCCAATTAATATTCTAGTATATTCGATGTTGAGAATGTAGTTGTTTATCAGAAACAGAATCTTGTTCCATTTTGTTCTTTCTACTAAGACATATTGTATGTTTTGCTGGACCGAACAGCAAATCCAACAACTCACAGTCATTACATCACTTCCCCTGGGTTCAACAGACACCTAACCGATAGAGACCGAGAGAGAAAAAAAGAAAGAGAGAGAGAGAGAGAGAGAGAGAGAGAGAGAGAGAGAGCGAGAGAGAGCGAGAGAAAGAGAGAGAAAGAGAAAGAGAGACCTACAGAAAGACCACTGTCTATTTGGAGCACATTATTTCCTGCCCTGCCACAATATTAGGAACAGTGAGGGATCTGCCTCGCGCCTGTGTTTTTATCAGTGTTACAACTGTACAGCTGTAACACTGGTAAAGGTGGTAGACCAGTGGTTAAGATGTTAGACTTCTGATCAGAATGTCATGAGTTTAAATCCCACCACCACTGAGCTGCCACTGCTGGGCCCTTGAGCGTGGCTCTCGACCCTCAACTGCTCAGTTGTATGAATGACATAATTGTAAGTCGCATCTGTGAAAAGCTGTAAAAATGTAGATGGGTTCTTCAAAGTATTGTTTTTACTAATTCATTTTTCCTTCCAACAAATATTCCTTGATGTTCTTCTGAATGTATGAACATTGCTTGCACAATTTCTTATTTTCTTATTTTTTTATATTTCATTATTATAATTTATTTGGTTTTATTTTGTTATATTTCTTTTTTGTTATAAAAAATATCAGTGCCAAATAAAGCTCAATAAAATAGATAGATAGATAGATAGATAGATAGATAGATAGATAGATAGATAGATAGATAGATAGATAGATAGATAGATAGATAGATAGATAGATAGATAGATAGATAGATAGAGAGAGAGAGAGAGAGAGAGAGAGAGAGAGAGAAAGAGAGAGAGAGGTAAAGAGAGAGATAGATAAAAAGAGAGCTAGAGAGACCGATAGAGAACAAGAGAGAGGTAAAGAGAGACAGAAAGATAGAAAGAAAGAGAGAGATGTAAGTCATGTCCATGAAAATTTGCCCGGCCCTTGTGTGTCTAATGTGAACTAAAATGGATCTGCGTGACTCCTCACCCCGGGTCTCTACGGCTCTCACTATGATTATGCTAATCCTCAGATTTCTTCATTCGGAACAGACGCTCATTAAAACCCACATTGTAAACTTCCAAACAATTTCACGTCTCTGGTTGAAGCGGAAGTTTTTCCGGAGCCTGATATTTAGTTCTTTTTTTTTTGTTTACACAATTATTGTTCATTTTCTGTCAGTACTGTTTTTTTTTCGTACATTGCAAGGTGTAAAAGCTCGCTTCCTCCAACTAACTAACCACGGAAGTTAAAACATCACTGCTTTTTACACAGTGTGAGGTCCGACAGCGACCCAAAAACAAGGTTATATCGCTGACATGGCAAAAATATGAAGCTTTTAATAGTCATTACAGCAAATCATTAACAGCAATATGTTTGTGTGTGTGTGTGTGTGTGTGTGTGTGTGTGTGTGTGTGTGTGTGTGTATACACACACACTTTTTGGGTAGAAAGTTCAGGTTATTTAATAGTGAACAAACCAAAAGGTATCAATTTCACACCGCTGCAGACTTGGCAAACGGGGTAATAAGTGTGAAATTGCACTGACACACCAATAAACCAAGCGGAGGTATGAAAAAATTTCACTCCTCGTACCATCCAGGTTCAGTCATTTGTAATATTTCCCCCAACTCCAGTGCAGACCGAGAAATAAACATGACAAGGGAGTCGGAACCCAAATACATCACTCTCAGAATGTCCCTGTGATGAACGACCAGCTGATTCATGGGCCGAGTTCCTTAAAAAAAAAAAAAAATATATATATATATATCTGCTTAGACCTTGAACCTATTATAGAGATGAAGAAAGATGTGATTCTCTACCTGAGGCAGAAGGTATTTAAGCTTTGTCAGGGCAGAAACGTGTTATTTTAGAGCATTCAGAATGACACATTATTATACCTAGAATGAGGAATAAACAGGTCTCTATGGGAGGAACACTCATGAGTTATGAATTAAGATTTCTCTGCTATATTAAACGTATAAACTGACCTTTTTTGCACGTGATGACCAGCTATGTCACACTATTACATCCCAGAAGCTACAAACCTGAGAAAGTTCATGTCATTTCGTCTTGACTGGATGACCAAAGCTAAATATTGGAGTGAGCTTTTATAAACGCTACAGTAGCTTTACGTCATGGATGGAGATTTTTGGATAAATTGGTATGTATATATTAAAGATGGACATTGTCCATTATACTATGGTGTCATTTTTGCAGGTTTTATACTTCTTCATACAATCCCAATTCGAAAAAGTTGGGACTCAGGATAAATACACAGTGAATAAAACAAAAAACAGTGGTGAACAGTATCGATTAAAGTGAATTTAATTCATTACTGTACTTAAGTACCGTAATTCCCGGACTATTAAGCGCACCCAAATATAAGCCGCACCCACTGAATTTGACAAAGATTTTTATTTTGAACATAAATACGCCGCACCTGTCTATAAGCCGCACCTGTCTACACTGAAACTAATGAACTTTACACAGGCTTTAATGAAAGACAGTGTCTGTTACACGGCTTGTATCTAAACAGTAGCCTACCAAGAAAGTCATTGTTCACTGTCTTCCTCCTTCCTTTCACAACTATTTCTCTCGAGAGTTTTTCTTTTGGCATCGTTGGGTACCCTGGACCCGTTCGGCAATTTCATTGGTCTAATGTTATGGGGCTCAGTTTTTTGGGTTGAAGTTTGTGAAACCGGGAAAAACCCAGGAAAAATCCATATATTAGCCGCTTCGTTGTTTAAGCCGCGGGGTTCAAAGCGTGGGGAAAATACGGTAGTTTTTTTTTTTCACGTGTCTGTACTTTACTTCTGTATTTCCATTTGGGGAGACTTTTACTTTAACTTCACTACATTTTAAAGTCAAATCTCATTTTTTTTTCCTCAATTACATTTTGCTAAATCAGTCGTTTCTTTTTTATTAGCGGATCAAATCGTAACCGGTCAAGCGCGCAGCAATCCACCAATCAGGGTCGAGCGTGCGCTCTGTTTAGAACTCGTTCTGATCGGCGCTTGGTGTATCTACTGATCACCAACATACAGTTCAGCGTCAGTTCAACAGCAAGCAGAACATTTAGAGAGGAATAAACGATGAAGAAACTCCAGACTTGAAAATAAGTTTTTGGGCTCATGGTACGAGGTTTTGGTGCGAATCAATGCGTTCTGTTTTCATTGACATTTTACACAGTGTCTCATCTTTTTTGAAACTGGGATTGTTTTATGTCTCTATTATTATATTATATTATATTATTTCATTTTATTATATTTTATTTTTCCTTTCAAGCAGGAGTTTTAAATGCATCGTGTTTTAAATCACGTCATGTTGCTGTTTATCAAAAAGCGCCGAATAATGAAAAAAAAAAAAAAAAAACGAAAAGCACATCTGTTCGAAAGCCGCAGTATCCTTCACATTATTTCGATGTTTTTCCACTTGTTCAGCTCGTGCTTTAGGAATAACAGAACATAAATATTCCCTTTTACTTTTACAAACTCATCGTAACAGATAATTGTACACGGCTGTGTGGTAAACGCTTCCAGGTGCTTCTGGTCTGCAGTAACTGTCAGAGGACCATTTACGAGATTGAATATAAGCAAACTGGGTTTAAATCGATTTTACTACGAGTTATAAATCTGCATGGCTTTTACAGCTGAAAATATTCCACTCTATAAACGCTGATACTTTACCTCGTTTCTTCGATGTAGACGGATTCGAGCACCGATGCAGCATACTCGAGGTTCTTCTTCAAGTCAATCAGGGATGCTTCACCTCTCTCCAGCTGTTTCACCAAACACCTCAATCTGGACATAAAGCACAAAAAGAGATTTAAGATCAGACCTCGAGTCTTGTGATGCTTAAAGAAAATGTTAAGGATTTCAAGAAGTTTTATCAATGTTGCTTATGTCAAAACATTCGATAGACATCGTTAAATCATTGAATTAAAAAATCATTAAGAAAAGTCTTAATTCTTATTCAAATTTTCACATTCTTAATGTGTTTGTTTGATTATTTCAGTATATGTTCATGATTTTCCAGAGATGACATTATATTAAGCCATGATATCAAAATATTGTAGTATTCCTTTAACATATAAAATATATACAGTATATTTTGCAATAATATAAAGAATTTATAAATATTTTATTATAACAATATTTTGTATAATAAAATCTGTATTTACATATCTAATAAATATTTGTTATTATTATGTTAATAATTATATTACATTTTATATACATTAAATATAATAAATAATAATTATATATACATATGCTGTAATTTAAATGAAAACAGGAAGTAACTTAAGCCAATGATGTCTTACAACAATAAAATAAAGTAAAAATAAATGGATAAAAGTATTTCATCATTAGCATATTCTTGCAATATTGCAAATACAATCATTTTGAGCTTCACATCACACTGCTACTGATACATTTTTTAATCCATTCCAGTGGTGGACCATCAGGGACTTAACTTTTAATATATTTTTGTCCATGAATGTGTATTGAATTATTCCCAATAATCTCTTCACTTCAGCACTGTGACACTGCAAGCGTCCTATTGATTCAATTCCATGTTGCTTGAAGATGTTGCTTTAACCAATCAGATTGCAGCTTGCTTAGTCCAAAGCCCCCACTAAACTTTATCTATTTCTCTAAATTTATTAGCATCAATTTCACATCCTTTGATTGGGTGGTCAGAGAGCGTGCGAGACAGAGCTCGCAACCCGCATCTGTAGCAAACTGCACTAACTTAAATATATTTGTGTGGATTTAATAGCAGTTTCATTTCACAACGGCTGATAGAGGAGGAGAAACTGATTTGGTCGCAGATACACATACAATTACAAGACGGTCTTTTCAAGAACAGCTGGACGTCGTGAGGAAAGCTCGGCCGAATTATTTCAAAACAATTAAACTTTTTCATGAACCGTTTACACTTTTCTGTGAAATTTGCACAAAAACACAATTTGCTACAATTTCAAATCCCCAGGACGAGCGTAATGCACACAGAAAAAATGCACATAAATGCGGGGAAAACACAGGGTCATTTTATGAGGTTAATATCGATGCTTCTGCTGGAGATGATGCATGCAGGTGGTGCAGTTGTGGCTACAGTGAAAAGAGACGTGTTGAATTGTGTTCACTGGGTTTCTTGCTTTAGTTTATGACATTCGTTCTCGCTGTATGAGATTCCTGTCTGGGATGCAGTGCAGTTGCCGTTCTTCTGCGTTACTTTATAATATTGATGGTTTCTTTAGATGTGGTGTCATAATGTTGGTATTAAGAAGTGGACTGACTTAGGTAGGACATCACTGAAGGCCTGAGTGAGTAAACACACGGCCCGCCGCTGCTGCATTCTCAGGATGTCATGGGGGTTGGGGGTACAGATGTGCTACGAATGTAACGTGCTATGAATAAAGAAATTGAAATTACAATAGGATATTGCAGAGTCTCATTCTAATTCCGGTATTTTCAGAAGGTTCTGGTGCACTTGACACACGATCAAACATCTGTTTCAGGATAATCTATCTCTCTCTTTCTCTCTTGCTCTTTCCTGGAGCCCTCTCCATCAGATCAGTATCACACGTCCGAGACAACGGTCCAACAATAATAACAGGCTAAAATTGAAAGATGATTTGAGGCTCAGTTTGTTGAATACAGAGACATTTACTTGAACTAATGTAGCACACAAATCGCTGGATTAGCGACGATATCTGAAAAGGTAGGAAGCAAAAACAATGGCTCAAATTGGATTCTGTCCATCACTATGGATCTGTCAAATGCAGCTGAGCGAAATGTGTGAATGAATGTTTACTAGTGCGTGCCTGGAAAACATTTTCGACGTCGTGCACCTTTGGGGAATTTTCAATTTGAGTTTAAAGACGAGAAATAGGACAAGCTTGTGTTTTTGTACTTGAAGACAGAGGTGAAAATGAACAAACTTTATTGACTTGAGTAACTGTAATCCAGCTGTTAATTTGGTGTACTTAAGTATGTTTCGTATGAAGTATTGTACTTAACTTAATTTTAAATCGCATCCATTACTGAGTAAAAAAAGTAATAAATACAAATAATGCAGGGGAAAAAAACGACTTCCCTGATTGACACATAGGCGTTGAACAAACGCGTTCAACTCACGAGAAAGAACAATGGGGACGAACAAGACAGACGCCAGTGATGCTGACCCAGTTAAAAGTGCAATTCTTATTGAACAAACTCCTGTTTATATTTAAGCGTCCACTTTGACTTGCACAAAAGGCAACAGCTTTATTATGCAGTGTAAACAGTGTTTGCAGAAAGCCAACTGCACTGGCAGCGTGAAAAAAACTCGACATCAAACCTGCGCAAGCATGTCGGTATAAGTTAATAATATTTAGTTTACATAATCGTTGTACTGTTGCGTTGCATCACTGTGTGACATCGCTAATGACGGTTAGCATCAGGGTTGAAAATTAACGGGGACTTGGGGCAAACGAGTCCATGCACAATTAAGCTAGTTGAATTTCCTTTATCATGATTAAAGTGTCATGCAATGAATGAAAAGTCTGATCAATTTTAGAGTAAATCTGCTGATCTTGCATTCGATTTGAGCGTTACTGCATAACCAATCACACATTTTTGGATTTCGCGATTTCTCTCATTACCATAAATAACATTATAGTTATCCCTCGTCACATCGCGGTTCAGCTTTCACCATTTTACTGTAACGCGGGTTTTTACATGTTCCAAATGTGAAATGATTTTTAGACGAGTAACTTGTACTTGTACTTAAGTAAAGTTTTTTGAAGTAATAGAACTTTTACTTCAGTAGAGTATTTTATTTCTCTTTTCGCCTCTGCGTAAATGTGTCTGCTGTGTGTGTGTGTGTGTGTGTGTGTGTGTGTGTGTGTGTGTGTGTGTGTGTGTGTGTGTGTGTTTGTGTGTGTGTGTGTGTGTGTGTGTGTGTGTGTTACAGGGACACTGACCTGATTACAAGCACAGCTGCTGAGGACAAGGACAGTGGGGGGTTAGAGCAGTGGCGTAGGGGGGTCTCGGTTTGCATCCTAGCTGTCGATTTAACACGTTCGCTTTATTTTCCCATAACAAGTAATACACAGGAGAGGATCTATTTCAGGATTCAGTTATATTTTGAGTGATCTTTCATGATGTACTTCACGTACACACAAATACACAAACACACAAACACAAACACACACACACACACACACACACACACACACACACACACACACACTACTACATTCTCAGTAAACCTTTCACTTGACCCGATGGTTTCCTCTACATCGAGGACGGCTGTCAGCTGTAGAAGGGCTTAAGGTCAACCACTTTGTACTCATTCCCACGCTGATTAAATACACTGTTTGCATACACTATAAAGACAAATGTTTGTGGACACCTGACCATTAGATTCGTATGTGCTTTTTGAACATCCCAGTCCACATTTAGTCTCCATTTGCTGTTCCACTCTTCTGGGAAGATGTTCCACTAGATTTGTGTGGAGATTTCTGCTCATTCAGGAAACCTGTGGTGACGTCAGCGTTCCAATTCACCCCAAAAGTGTTCAGTAAGGTTCAAGATCTTCCACACACTTCCAACCCATGCATATCTTTTTGGAGCTGGCTTTGTGCACAGGGGCACAAAGTGAATGGAATTTTCTTGCCATAACAAAAGTTACCCCAACCTAATTTTCTCGTGATCTCGACATAACAGACGCTGTTTTGTCGTTATCACGACTAGGTTTTGATTGCAATGTGAAAACCTGTTTTCTCACCGTGTAAAGCCGGAAAAATTCCAGACATCAACGCCTACTCCATTATAAAGACCAGAAACATTCACAAGGCGCGAGATTTTCTCCCGATAAGACCACGACGTGAGAAAACGTTTTTTACATAGAGATCATGAGAAAACTATGTCGTGATAACAAGAAAACAACATCTGTTATGTCCAGATCACAAGAAAATTAAGTCTCGGTCGGCTTTTTTTTCGTCAATGAAAGCATTTAAAAAAACACTCTCCAAAGTGGATATATTTGAAAAAGCAGTTTTTGTGTCGCAGTGCGGACTGTGTAAACTGAGGCTTTCAAAAACGATGACTCATTTTTTAGTCACGACGTTTCAAAGAGCTGGAAAGTGAATAAACGTTGGGCGGAAATGACACATGTCGAAGTGTTTCAGACGTTTCAGTGTGGATGAGCAACTTTGGGAAACGGTTAAAAAACAAAGTGTGGACGCGGGGCGTTTCGAGAGGAAAACTTCAAATTGATCCGGATTAGTCTAGACGTAGCCTCAGTCTGGTTCAGTCAATGGAGATGTTGCTTGCATATTGCTTTGCAACCTTAAAATGTTTCTAAAATGCTTGAGTTGTCTTGGTACAATGGTTTGGTTTCACGTAGGTTGGTCTCGGTTTTGAGGATGCAGGTTTGTCTCGTTCTAATGTTTTTTTTGGTTGGTTTTGTTACAGTGGGTGGTTTTCGCTCTGGTTAAACTCGGTACAGTTTCGTTTATGCAGGTTTGTTACAGGGTTTCATTTCACACTGCTTGTTCTTATTTTGATGACATCGTTAGAAAACCTTTTTACGTTAAACTCATGAGAAAGCAAAAAAGCAAAATATACTATAATGCATGGCCTTTTAGGACTTATGCACCATTTAGGGTGTCTTCTGCAATCTTTTTTATGTGTTGTAATTCTGGAGGGAGCTGCTGTCTATGATTTATAAAGCAAAATCCTGCTGTCCCCCATGTGTCAAAATGACTGTAATCGATGCTTAAGGCCAGTTTAATGACACAATTCCGAGTTGCTTGCAGAGAAACAGAAATCTCAAATAAGTCATCCATGTTCAGACTGCCACCTGATCTCAAACTCTCTCCCAACAAAAACGCCACGCCTGCGGTCATAACACATCGACTCTTCAGTCCATCTGGAATCAGGTTTTTTTTTTTTTTTCTAGCTAAAAGAATAAAACTCTATGGCCATGTCCACACAAATACATTTTCATTTGACTCATATTTTTCTGAGATGACTCCTGCTAAACCCTTGCATTGCCAACAAAGCTCTCGACAGAGCCAGCTCATCACAACAGCTCATGCAGGCTTGTCTTGTTAAGGTAAGGACACACCAAACTGATGCCAAAATGAGGAAAGCTGACTGTGGCGTCACCTAACACTGCCTCACATCGCCTTGTGTCGCCACGCATAGGCTGCGTCGGGGCAAAAAAAAAAAAAAAAACACCAGACAGACCACATCCGACTGTCAACTAGTGTGTGCCTTCTGCGCTTGCGTGAGAGAACAGATCTCTTCCATACCAGCAGGTGGCAGTAGTCTGTATTTGAAACCGGAAGAGCTGAGAAGAGCTGTGAATATATAAAGCAAGTCGCGTTTACATTTGATGCTATAATTCCTAAAGGAAATTTCAACGTGTCTGGTTGATTCGAAAGAACAGAACAACAAAGAGCAGAACAATCAAGCACAGCAAGAGTATTCTTCGGAAAAAGGAACCAGAGCCTGAAGCTCGTCTCTCACACACTCAGCTCTTCCTTACTTATATACACGAGAAATGTTTCCGATGAGGAACTTGTAAACCCGCTGAGTCGACATTTTTAGTTGAGTCTAGTACACGCACATTTAAGCTAAAAAAGAAAAACATCTCCTTGTACGGTAACATAACCTGAAAATGACCCCCATATATGGTAATATAAGTGATGGTAACTATTAATTAAAAAGAAGAAGCGAAAGTGCACAATGTTCTGTCTACGTGTTCCGAAAAACATAGGCATAGCAGTGGAAAATTACTACTCAACATGTACACTGACAGAAAGGGCATACAAGGTCATCTGCATTGTATACAGATAGAAAAAAATAAATAAATGAACCATCACAGGATGAAGAAAGATGAAAGAAACGGATAAGCAGAGGAGGCAGTCCCTCTTTAGTCTATTGTTGTTTGCTTTTGTCGGTTTAATTTTTTTTTTCGAGTGCTCATTCACTAATTCACGATTCGACATGCAAAATCAGGCAAAAAACAGCTGACGCCATCTGACTAGAGCTAACGGTACGGAACCCACCAAAAAAAAAGCCGACTGAGGCTCCGAAACCACCCGACATTGCCCGAGGGCCGACCATCGACTCGGCGTGTCCCGGGCTTTATGGTGGTTTGCTTATCTTGAAGGGACGTTTTGTTCACGCAGTTTTGCCTTGTTACAATACTTTCATTTATGCAGATTTGTCTTATTGCAATGCTTTGGTTCATGCGGGTTGTTCAAGATACAGCTGATGTCGTTCTTTTGTTATGGTGGTTTTTCTGCTGGTTAATCTCTCTACAATGGATTTGTCCATACAGGTTTGCCTTGTTGTGTGCTGTTTGTTTTTACTTTCGCTCAATCTCAGTATGCTAGTTTCGGTTTCAAGGTATTCTGGTTCACACAGCAGTACCTTGTTAAGACCATTTTTTTCTCACAGAATGATTGGTCTATTTATGTTTAACCACAATGGGCCAAGCAGCTGCCTAGCAAAAACAAAAAACTAGCTGCTGCACCATGCCTTTCTCCACAGTTTTTGGCTTGCATGCATTTATGGTGTAGTTTTTGTGTTTTGTTTTTTGAGGAAGTAAAAACTAGGGGTGTTAGTATCTTCTGTTGACAGGGGGCAACAATAGAAAACATCACAACTAACCAATTTTCCACATTTTAATATCTCAGTAAGCAAGCATATTTATTAACAGACAGACAGACAGACAGACAGACAGACAGACAGACAGACAGACAGACAGACAGACAGACGATGATAGATAGATAGATAGATAGATAGATAGATAGATAGATAGATAGATAGATAGATAGATAGATAGATAGATAGATAGATAGATAGATAGATAGATAGATAGATAGATAGAATGTCTGAATGTTTGCTAATCATCAAAACGGAATTCCCCATTAACCACAAATCGATCTACAGAGTCAGACATCGATTCTTTAAGCTCAGCCAATTTTAAACTTCTTCTATAAATTCCCCCATTATCACTATTGCATTAAAATAGGAAGCGATTAAGTGAATATACCTGCTGCATTTGCTGCCAGCAGCTCCATTTAATTTGCATTCACGCACTACAAGCTTGGTGTTTCATAACATTATGGATGTCGCATTATAAAAGCGTCCATCAAAACCTCATCAACAATTGACAGCTGAATTGAATCCTTTTATGTAGTCCAGAACAAAGCTTGTCCGTGGTGGGATGGAAAAGCTGACAGATGTGTCAAGACATGCATAAGTGGAACGCGATGTTTCATGCCCACTGACTGGTTAAACTCAGCCCACCCATATTCATCAATGACAATCACGTTCGTTACAACAAAATCGCACCGATCGTATGGCTCCCAACATCACTCGAAAGGAAGGGAAGGAAAAGGTGGATTTATTCTTAACACGATTTTGGTCTCGGGGTATTTTTGAGAAATATTTCCCAAGGCACTACTTCCTGTCGTGTCAAATGGTCCTTCTAAATACTGTCCAACTGGTGTAGATGCCTTACAGTGAAGTATTCTTGGAAGAACCAAATACAAAAACATATTTAGTGCTTTGTGTAATCACTTTACATGACCATCACTGATCAACTGCATGAATCAATAGTGTGGGGGAGAAATAAATCAGCCTCTTCTTTATATCATTCTGTGTATCTATTTTGTTGTTGCTCTTGACTTTTGCTAAGAAACATGATCAGGGTGAGCGAACGTTTTGATGACACTGGAGTGTCCTGTCAGGGTGGTCTTGTGATTTTTTTCATGAGGGCTGTCTGGTGGTTTGGTTCTTGACACTTTTTCTTGTTACATGGTTTGGTTCACACAGCTTTGTCTTGTTTTGGTGGTCTGGTTCATACAGGTTTGTCTTGTTACAGTGGTCTAGAAGTCTGATTCACACAGGTTAGACTTGTTACAGTGGTCTGGTGTTCCAGTTCACATTGGTTTGTCTTGTTACAGTGGTCTGGTGTTCCAGTTCACATTGGTTTGTCTTGTTACAGTGGTCTGGTGTTCCAGTTCACATTGGTTTGTCTTGTTACAGTGGTCTGGTGTTCCAGTTCACATTGGTTTGTCTTGTTACAGTGGTCTGGTGTTCCAGTTCACATTGGTTTGTCTTGTTACAGTGGTCTGGTGTTCCAGTTCACATCGGTTTGTCTTGTTACAATAATTTGGTTCATGCATGGTCAGGAAAGGGCAGTATTTACTATTAGTATTTAGTATATGATACATGTCAAATACATATTTTAAACATGAAATAGGATTTTCTCATTTGTATTTGATAGGGTTGATAAAAATGGCTTCATATTTTGTATCAAAATACTTATTGTAGTTTTAAAATACTGTAAAATACTTTGTAAGAATTCTACATGACATCATAAAAATGCAGCCATATAAATATTTTATTTATTTATTTATTTTAATATATTTCAATGTATCTTTGCCCAACCCTGGTCATGGTGTGTCTAGTTCACATGGACCTGCTTCAATTTTTACATTAAGCCACAGAGTACCAGTCTGAAACGTTTCCATCTGAGTGCTCTGCCTATGCAGTACATTCTCCATTCTTTGTGTGTGACTAAGTAGGCCGTAGTGAAACATCCAGCTCTATTTACTGCATTTAAAACAACTACCATATTGTTTTTTTTCCATATATTATTATTATTATTATTATTATTATTATTATTATTATTATTATTATTATTATTATTATTATTATTAATAGTCTGTCCTCATGTTGGAATGATGTGTTGTTTGCCGTAACTTCCCTTTCAGAATGCGCTTTTTCAAAAAGGCAGGCAAATTAACCTACTTATCTCACACAGAGCGTTTAATTGTGCTCTTGCTCATCAGCATCCTGGTGCTAGATCAAAAAAGGTGAAGGAGAAAAAGACTCAGACCTCTTCCAGAGAGCAGGAACCAAAGATCAGAATTTCGAATGCCGCATTATTCAGACTAAACATTAAGACTAATATTGAAGTTTTTGATTTATGAGCAGGCTGCTCAGCATAAATGTGATTCATACAGCACCAAAGCATTTTACAGTAGGAAGTGTAGTGGAAGAAATTAGCTTTATGGAGCTGAAGTCATCCGAGAGCCATAAATCTGCCACCACAAAAGCGATCTGCTGCTGATATTGGGTACCTCATTGGATATTTATGCTGAACTGCCTGTTGGGAAAGGAAAGTGTTTCTCTCATAATGAATCTCAGAATGATTTTTTTGTCAGGGTGACTGAGGGGCTTGTGGGGACAAGCAGGGTCATGGAAGAGTTGTTGAACTTTTGAGGTCCATGGTAGGAGTGTTTTAGAGTGTGGGATTAGAGGGTCGAGTTGTATAGTTATATTCACAGAGGGTTTGCAGTCAGCAGTGGTCAGTGAGATTAAAATTGACCCAGAGAAAAAATTCAGTTGAAGGGGAGAATGTTGGGAAACATTTTTTGCTAAAGAAAAAAATAGTTCTTTTATCGTTATTACTTGCATTTGTGGTTAATACACAAAAGCTCCACAAAGATGTAACACTTCTTATTTCTATATCGTGTTAAGTCCGTTCCAATAATAATGAACAAAACAAAAAACTCCAAGCATGCAAACATTCATTCGAATGATAAAATTCTCCATTCTGATTGGCCAGAAGGTGTGGAACAATTCACGTGTTGAGCGTTACTTTTCAAGAAATTATAAAAAATACAGTGTGCACAGAAGAGAAAGCACTATGAAAACAATATATTTAAGGTCTTCTTTGTTTTTATTAAAAAATTAAAGCATAAAAAAACACTTCCCTTGATTAGATACCGTCATTTCCGGACTATTAAGCGCACCCAAATATAGGCCGCACCCACTGAATTTGACAAAGATTTTTATTTTGAACATAAATACGCTGCACCTGTCTATAAGCCGCACCTGTCTACACTGAAACTAATGAACTTTACACAGGCTTTAATGAAAGACAGTGTCTGTTACACGGCTTGTATCTAAACAGTAGCCTACCAATAAAGTCATTGTTCACTGTCTTCCTCCTTCCTTTCACAACTATATAGAGTTTTTCTTTTGGCATCGTCGTGCGTTTAAAAATCACCATCGGTGAAGCTTTTCTCCTGATGCTGTGCAGCTCAGAACACAGGTGAAGAGCGTTTTTTCATGCTCGGTTGTTTTCAGCATGACGAATGATTCGCGTTTCCTCTAGACAGTCCGAGTGAGCGGCAGGTCAAACGTCAGAGGAACCTCATCCATATTTATGATGTGGTGCGGCCCGATTCAGTGGGAGCGCATCTGATTTAATATAAAGAATTTCATTGGTTCACCTGAACCCGTTCGGCAATTTCATTGGTCTAATGTTATGGGGTTCAGTTTTTTGACGGCTTGAAGCTTGTGAAACCGGGAAAAACCCAGGAAAATCCATAAATTAGCCGCTTCGTTGTTTAAGCGGCGGGGTTCAAAGCGTGGGGAAAAAAGTATTATAATCTTATATCTTAAATTTAAGGCTTATAATCCGGAAAATACGGTAACTGCAATGAAACTACTATATAACTATGGTTATATACTGGCATCAAAACTCCTCCCTATGAGTGATAAACAGCTGGTCCATAATATAGATATAGTTAAAGATTTTCATGCTACACTAATATAATGTTAATATCCTGGGCAATTATGTGCAATAATTTCAGCACAATAACATT
The DNA here is from genome assembly GCF_946808225.1 of Silurus aristotelis. NCBI lineage: Eukaryota > Metazoa > Chordata > Actinopteri > Siluriformes > Siluridae > Silurus > Silurus aristotelis. Next base: position 3,287,156 of record NC_139595.1, on the reverse strand, counting down.
AATAATAACTGTAACATGTGCAATAACTTTATACTGTAACTGTATTATTGTAGTCTGACTTCTGTTTCACTGCTGCTACACACTGTATATCTTAATAAGACTGGGAATGCATTGATTGTACAGCATCTATACTTAATATATAACTTAATATGTATATTGTATTTCAAATTTCTTAAACTTGGATTGTTTGTGAGCAACTGCAACCCAACAATTCCCCTGCAAGGTCATTTATGATCATCAATTTTTGCTGTTCATTTGAATGCTGTTTATTTGATAACTATGCACAATTTTTGTCACCAAGTTCATTGTTTAGAGCTTCAGGGTGTTCGTGTAGATTTCACAAATTTCTTGTAAATAAAAGGTCAATACTTTTATCACAGAAAGAAATCTTGTAGATTTGGTGTGATTTGAACCGCAGGTAAATGTTAATGTGTTACTCTTTCCATATTAACAACTTCCAATTCCAAAAAACGGTAGGACGCTGTGTAAAATATAAATAAAAAGAGCATTTATATTTATAACGACGTATTTGTACTTCATTACTTTCAACCTCTGAATATTTCTGAACATCCTACTCTACATTTAGAACACAAGAACAAAATGAAACGTAGTGCAGGAGAAATGCAAGGAAGCAAAAACAGGAAACTCTGTTTTCTGGTGCGGCATTAACCTGCGGTCGGAGGAGCAATAACAACACACAGATTACACAAATCTTAATCTCAGCGTGGAAGATGAGAATCTAAAGCATAGAAGCTTTTTTTTTATTCGCTCTTGTAGCCACCTGGGGTAGCATGCCATAGTGGGGCCCCAGGGATCATCAAAAAGTACGTTTCCATTATATAATGTAAAGTAGGAAAAAGAAAGAAAGAAAGAAAGAAAGAAAGAAAGAAAGAAAGAAAGAAAGAAAGAAAGAAAGAAAGAAAGAAAGAAAGAAACTGGGGTTTAAACACAGGGTCAGCCATGTTACAACACCCCTGGAGCACTAAGGGCTAAGGGCCTTGCTCAAGGGCCCAAAAGTGGCACCTTGGCAATAATGGGGCTTGAACCTCTGACCCCTAAAACTGCTCTCAGTGGAGACTAGAAGGTGAGTAGATGTTGGCAATAATATTTCTATAGTGAAAAAAGAGACTTTCTGTTATTTGAAGGTTTTTTTTTAGATGGTTGTGAGTTAGAAAGCGTGTCTTATCATTCAGGAACACGTGTGTAGAACAAAACAACCACCATCAATATAAAGTAACATACATTCCATTATTTTTTCAGAAAAAAGAAAGATAGCTGCAACCAGAATTTTTTTGGTTTTGGTACTGAGGTACTGTTCTTGCCATGACAGTCCATTTAGGTTTGGTCAGGATCCAAATGCACAAATCATCTCCTTAATAAACAACATTTTTACTACAATTATGTCATCATTTCAATCGCCATGCCGGGCAGTTTTCTGATCTGATAAACATCAGCTTTTGGGGCACTGCCTGCCTCAGAGAGCAGGTGTCAGCCTTTGATGGAAAAGCAGTATACAGAGGTCCTGAAAGGCCATGCATTATAATGTTTTCTTTCTTTCTTGTTTTCTCGTTTTCATGATATAAAAGTTAACGTTGACGTAAGTTAATCATGATCACAAATGAATTTTGAGGAAGTGGCAGAAACGCTAGGAACGCTGTATTGAGAGAGTCAAGAGTCAAAAAGCTTTCATTGTCATTTTAAACATGTATATTTGATGCAGAACAGTGAAATGAGACATTTCTGCTACATAAAACAACATAAAGCTACATAACACAACATAGGGCTACATACAGGACACGAAGCCGAGGACTAATGCAAGTTGTCCTCGCCACATAATGTGCATCGTGTGCAACCGAGTGCAAACAGTGCAAGACAAAAGACGGTGCAAACAGACAAACACAAGTCAGCGTGGAAACATATACACAAAACACAAAACAGCGCCACCAGTAAACCTACAAAGTCCAATGAATTACCCACTGAGCTACCATTCTGGTGGCAGCTTCCTAACAGTTAAGCCGTAACAACGTGGCAACCTTCTCAAAAGCCTTCTGATGGGACGGATTACTGACTCCATGCCAGCAACATTAAAGTTCTTGAAGTGAAAGGACTTTTATTTTTTCAGGTGTTCACACCACAGCAAGCCTAATCTCGAATAATTATGTCTAATTAGCCGCAGCAGCAGCAAACAAACCGGACCGCCTGATTTAACATGAACACAAAAGTTGCCTACATATAAAGCATTGATCTTAATACGCTTTCGCTGCAATTTTCATAAGCCGTAATCATTCATTAATAGGCTCCATCCCGCGATCAACCGCCACTCAACCCTCCCTCGCGGAGTCGCGGTTCCAATGTCGAGAAGGACGCCGTCACGTTCATTAAGGTTTCCATTAACTCCCTAATTATGTAGAAAAACAACGTGGTGACATTTGCCATGTCTATGCCTCCCGCTCTTCCTCTGCTGGGCTCCGTTTTTTCTCGCCTTTATTTCAGCGGCCATTAATTGATTTCTCTTCCACTTGCACAAACGCTAATTAGCGACGTGGAGGCATGGAGAGGCGAGAAAAAAACAGAACGAGGAAAAAACAGGTGGAGAGAAATTTTATAACCTAAGTTCGTTTACAGATCATTTTTGATGATTGCGAGGTCGTCGTTCTATCAGTGCACTTCCTTGCTTTCTATCGTGGTCCTTTTTTCAAAGAATGTCACAATTGGAAGGAGTTTAGGGGCCTGAATCTTACCATCTGTCACTGTACAGATTACCATCTGTTGTATATTTTGTTTACAAGACCGGTAAGCTAGTTAGCAAGTCAGATAGTTAGCTGTAATTGTAATTAACAAATGTTAGTAAAAACATTAACTGTAGCGCTAATGCTTCGAAAATCACTAGCCGATTTAGTGGGTTATTTACGTTTCACCAAAAAAAAAAAAAAAGTTCCCTCACATCGCTGGGGAAGTTCACGTTAGCCACATATGCGGTGATTTAGCGCTAACGTCTCAACTCGACTTTTTTTGTTTTGTTCATGTTTGAGGACGGTATGACTGCAGAGAAAGTGTTGATTAGCCTCTATGCCACATAATGACCCGAGAACCAAAAATGTTGTTAATCATGTGAGAGAATATTTTATTATTTTGTGAGATGACGAACTCAGCTAACACCGTAAACTGCTAGCTACACTCCGATACGGTCGATTCGCTTTTTCTCAATTATTATTGTAAAATATTTACATGATATTGCATGTCTGATAGGATCTGACTCGTTTGCACCGAATGGAAATATTTGCAGATAAACACAGCCGTGGTGTTACGAGGACGCTTGGGACCGCTGTGTAATCTCTCCAGCTGCGTTATGTAATGAGAATTTAATTCCCGGGAAGAACGAGGGACAGATGGAAAATTGGATGTGGGAGTGCAAAGGGAGAAGGATTATTCCTGAGGAATCCTGATGGATGTGACGTGAGGAGAGAGAGATTTTAAAGAGAGGAAGAGAGAGAGTTTCTCTCTGTTTCTTATATACTTTTTTCACGACTGGAATTTGTTTCGACGCAAGCATTTAAAAAACACCCTGAAACACAAAGATTCTTCCGAGATCAATATTTTAAGCGCCTGGTGCCAATTTCCTGTTGTTTCACTTTAACAGAAAAGGTCAGTTTATCGCAGGAGCTCTCTCCCTCTCTCTCTCTCTCTCTCTCTCTCTCTCTCTCTCTCTCTCTCTTTCTCTCTCTCTCTTCAAAAGCTAATACATTTTTTTTATAAGGTCAAATCTGCATATCACACCACAAACGAAACTATCTGAAGCCTTTTTAATCAGAGCAATGGACACACAGACAGAAACTCATACAAACACACACACACACACACACACACACACACACACACACACACACACACACACACACGCATTCAGAGAAGTGGCATCGGGTCTTTTTAATTGCTCTAGGCAATGCAGCTGCACTCACACAATGCCCTATTGTGCCTGCTAGATTATTTCCTGCAAGTCCATGACATACATCAGACCACACACTGATTACCACAAATCAGTAAACTTCTGCGTCCAGCAACCCTGTCACCCACACACACACACACACACACACACACAAACACAAACACACACAGCCCTCTTATAATCCTTTTAACTGCTGCTCAAAAGTATATATATATATATATAGATAGATAGATAGATAGATAGATAGATAGATAGATAGATAGATAGATAGATAGATAGATAGATAGATAGATAGATACCACAAAGAAACCTTTGCACCCTCCACCTCTTGCACAAACAAAACACCATGCAAAAGCTAAAACTGAAGCTTGTTATTTTCATTTGAATTAGTCCACATGAGCTAGGTTAGCTTGTTTAGCTTGATAAGGTACATTCTGTAGTTAGAACCTCCCTGTGGTAACTTTACCCATGTCATGTCTTATGAAGCTGTTAGCACTATAGACAGACCAGCAGCACATCGAAAATTATTTTATGGTTTCCGCACAAGTTTGTTCTTATAAAGTAAGTTGGCGAGGAAAGTCCTTCCTGGAACGCCCGTTCATCACATGCTTGGCGTTAAAAAGCATGTCGGTTGGAGTGAGGAAAAACAGGAAAGTAATAGGAGAGTCCTGTTACTAAGCCAGAGATGCCCCTGGAGATCTACCTAATTGTAGAGTTTAGTTCCAATACACCCGGCTCTAATATTAATAAGATGGCTCAGGTTTTGGAGATGCTAATGGTATAATCATGACTTCCGGTTTTCCACTACAGAACAATGATGGATGCTTGCACACAGACAGAAAGACAGACAGACAGACAGACAGACAGACAGACAGACAGACAGACAGACAGACAGACAGACAGACAGACAAACAGCTCCCACTAAAAGAATCTAAACCTCATGGCAGCTTTTTTTAGACAACTTAAACAAATAAATGAAGAAGTAGCACCTAACAGGTGAACACAAAAGGATTGCAAACCACAAACTGAAGCCGAAAACCAAACCACAAGCATATTTGCTCACATTTAAAGCTTATACAACATGCTGTTATTTCTCTGTCAGATGTGCTTTTTTCATGATTTCCATGTTCCAATGTGGTCATGAATTTAGCATCACCTCTCTATTATCACAACTGAGCAGTTCTCGTATAAGCTCTTTATTTTGACCTTCACAATTGGTAGGTCCATATAGACCATTTTTTTAGCACTTCCAACACACAGATACACAAAGCTCAGTCCACATTGTTATCACCAACCCGGTGTGCAGTAATGCTCAGTCCTTGACATTTTTGTTTGGACAGTACTTCTCATCTCAACTAGCCACAATTAATTAAATCCTTTGACAATGAGAGGGTTGTCTCAAGGTCTAAAGCACTTAGACTGTATATATATATATATATATATATATATATATATATATATATATATATATATATATATATATATATATATATATATACAGTGAGGAAAATAAGTATTTGAACACACTGCTATTTTGCAAGTTCTCCCACTTAGAAATCATGGAGGGGTTTGAAATTGTCATCGTAGGTGCATGTCCACTGTGAGAGACATAATCTAAAAAAAAATAATCCAGAAATCACAATGTATGATTTTTTAACTATTTATTTGTATGATACAGCTGCAAATAAGTATTTGAACACCTGAGAAAGTCAATGTTAATATTTGGTACAGTAGCCTTTGTTTGCAATTGCAGAGGTCAAACGTTTCCTGTAGTTTTTCACCAGGTTTGCACACACTGCAGGAGGGATTTTGGCCCACTCCTCCACACAGATCTTCTCTAGATCAGTCAGGTTTCTGGCCTGTCGCTGAGAAACACGGAGTTTGAGCTCTCTCCAAAGATTCTCTATTGGGTTTAGGTCTGGAGACTGGCTAGGCCACGCCAGAACCTTGATATGCTTCTTACAGAGCCACTCCTTGGTTATCCTGGCTGTGTGCTTCGGGTCATTGTCATGTTGGAAGACCCAGCCTCGACCCATCTTCAATGCTCTAACTGAGGGAAGGAGGTTGTTCCCCAAAATCTCGCAATACATGGCCCCGGTCATCCTCTCCTTAATACAGTGCAGTCGCCCTGTCCCATGTGCAGAAAAACACCCCCAAAGCATGATGCTACCACCCCCATGCTTCACAGTAGGGATGGTGTTCTTGGGATGGTACTCATTATTGTTCTTCCTCCAAACACGTTTAGTGAAATTATGACCCAAAAGTTCTATTTTGGTCTCATCTGACCACATGACTTTCTCCCATGACTCCTCTGGATCATCCAAATGGTCGATGGCAAACTTAAGACGTGCCTGGACATGTGCTGGTTTAAGCAGGGGAACCCTTGGTGCCATGCATGATTTCAAACCATGACGTCTTAGTGTATTACCAACAGTAACCTTGGAAACGGTGGTCCCAGCTCTTTTCAGGTCATTGACCAGCTCCTCCCGTGTAGTTCTGGGCTGATTTCTTACCTTCCTTAGGATCATTGAGACCCCACGAGGTGAGATCTTGCATGGAGCCCCAGTCCGAGGGAGATTGACAGTCATGTTTAGCTTCTTCCATTTTCTAATGATTGCTCCAACAGTGGACCTTTTTTCACCAAGCTGCTTGGCAATTTTCCCGTAGCCCTTTCCAGCCTTGTGGAGGTGTACAATTTTGTCTCTAGTGTCTTTGGACAGCTCTTTGGTCTTGGCCATGTTAGTAGTTGGATTCTTACTGATTGTATGGGGTGGACAGATGTCTTTATGCAGCTAACGACCTCAAACAGGTGCATCTAATTTAGGATAATAAATGTAGTGGAGGTGGACATTTTAAAGGCAGACTAACAGGTCTTTGAGGGTCAGAATTCTAGCTGATAGACAGGTGTTCAAATACTTATTTGCAGCTGTATCATACAAATAAATAGTTTAAAAATCATATATTGTGATTTCTGGATTTTTTTTTTTAGATTATGTCTCTCACAGTGGACATGCACCTACGATGACAATTTCAGACCCCTCCATGATTTCTAAGTGGGAGAACTTGCAAAATAGCAGGGTGTTCAAATACTTATTTTCCTCACTATATATATATATATATATATATATATATATATATATATATATATATATATATATATATATATATATATATATATATATATATATATATATATATATATATATAGACACAAAACACAGCAGAATCTTATAGCTAAGGGGTGCAAAACAGTGATACAATGTGGAAGACAAAAAATAGAAAACATACCTACTAACGTACCTTGTACATTTTTAAAAGCACAAGCAAGCATATACCATATAAGGTACAGTAGAGATGAACAAAGATCTGCCAGAATGGGCCTCTGATGAAAGAGAATATGAGATGAAAATGAAACAAGACGGTTCTAATCAGGGCCCTTTTTGTGGGAAGATTGCCTGATTGAATCTTTTGAATCGATTATTATTTGCATTATTTATGCATAATTCGAGCTCGTCTAGAATTTCACCTAAATAACATGGAATAAAAACTGAGATTCGGCGTGTAATCGTCAAATCGATTGAGGCCGTTCCCTGGTTTAGATCTATATGATGACACATCTAAAGGAGGGCTGAGGGATTGGTCCAGAACTAAACCTGTCTGAATAAATGTGCACATTTCTTTGCCTCACTAACCTCAGGAGACACAGCAGACGATATGGAGATGATGAACGGCCGGCTATAAAGCTACGAAGGACTGATGGTCAGTGTTAATCTAAACGCTGGACTGCTGCCAACTGGATGAGGAGCGCTTCTGGAGTGAGGGGTTAAAATTAGAGATTGATTTGTGTTACTGATCACCACAGCAGCACTGCAAGGAGTGTTTTTCTTCCAAGGCTGATTTTTAGAAGAAAACTGACTAATCTATACTTTACATATGAGTCACCACTCGCCAGTACCTTTTAAATGATGACGTAATCAGCATTTTTAGAAAGGATTGCTTTTACATACAGCCTTTGAATAAAGATCACTTCCATAATGGGTACATCATAAATAATTCCCATTAAAGCTTTCCATCTGACGAGCACGCTTTACTGGCTGGGTCTAAACCTTTCTAAAACCATCAGATATGACCAGCTTAATGATTCAGAAACCAGCTAGACCAGCTTATACCAATCTGATGAGTTAAAACCAGCTAGACCAGCTATTACCAACCTTATTAACTAGAATGACCCTGAAAGTGTCCCCAACAATTGGAAGTAGATTTGACAAGCTGGAACACACCAGAACCGTCCTGACCAGCTAAAACCAACCTGAACCATACTGACCAGCTAAAATCAACCTTAACCATCCTGAACAACTAGAACCACCCTGAACCATACTGACCACCTAAAAACAACCTGAACCATACTGACCACCTAAAACCAACCTGAACCATATTGACCACCTAAAACCAACCTGAACCATACTGACCAGCTAAAACCAACCTGAACCATACTGACCAGCTAAAACCAACCTAAACCATACTGACCAGCTAAAACCAACCTAAACCATACTGACCACCTAAAACCAACCTAAACCATATTGACAAACTAAAAACAACCTGAACCATACTGACCACCTAAAACCAACCTGAACCATACTGACCACCTAAAACCAACCTGAACCATACTGACCACCTAAAACCAACCTGAACCATACTGACCAGCTAAAACCAACCTAAACCATACTGACCACCTAAAACCAACCTGAACCATACTGACCACCTAAAACCAACCTAAACCATATTGACCAACTAAAAACAACCTGAACCATACTGACCAGCTAAAACCAACCTAAACCATACTGACCACCTAAAACCAACTTAAACCATACTGACCACCTAAAACCACCCTCAACCATACTGACCCGCTAAAACCAACCTGAACCATCTAAAACCACTCTAAACCATCCTGACCAGATTAAACTAATTTGGCCCAGCCTGACCAGCTAAAACCAACCTGAACCATCTAAAACCAACCTGAACCACCTGACCAGCAAAAAACATCCAGAACCATCCTGAAGAGTTAGAGCCCACCTGATCACATGTACCTGCTTCAAAATATCTAATGCCGTTACCGTTGCTGTGGTAAACACCACAAGACATGCTTCATAAAGCTGAGCAAAAACTAAAGCTGCATAATTTTCCACAATGCTGCCACATCAAGCAGACTTCTCCGAACCCTCGTGACCTTCTCTGAGTGAAACATCTCTCACAGTCACAACAGCAGGAATTGGCTGCTAATCAGAGACATGCGGCATCGACTCGGGGGTGTTCGAGCACCTGTACCCGCAAAACAGCTGGGAACACCTGGCCTACCGGGACACCGAATAGCAGGAGAGGACAGGAGTGTGGAATAGATGAGCAATGTAATTAAGGCTGGATGAGGGCTCTATTTGACCTGGCCAATTACCTTCGCTAATTATCATGGAGAACGAGGGAGAAAAAGGGGTTGGGTGTTGGGTGAGAATCTGTCGAAAACTCTAGAAAAGGTCAAAAATCCGTAAAACATCCAGAGCGAAACTTTTTCATCGTACTCATCGCCGATTGCTTTTCGCATGCAGGATTTTGCGATGATATGTCGAATTCGATTTGTCCAATAAAAGACAGAATTTCATGCAACAAAATAGATGTTCATCTGCAAAAATCCCCGAGGAAATATTTTGAATGACTACCTGATGAACCCTGTAATAGTCCTTTAAAAACCTCCTTCAGCCGAAAAACTCTGTTGAAAGAAAAAAAGAAAAATAAAGAAAAGAAAAGACGTTTTATACTTGTTATATGAACTGTACAGCAACGTTAGGAAGTTGAGGTCAGAGCACATGGTCAGCCATGAAACAGCGTCCATGGAGCCCCTTAAAAATGTTTTTTCACAGAAAACCTTATATCCATATCAACGATTACACCTCATTTTTTACAATCACGTTGCTATAGATACATTACTACCTGCCCAATTGTCAAAATTAGTGATGGGGAAACTGAGATCATTTTAGTGACTTGGTTCTTCGAAACTCGTTTATGACACTAAATGAATCTTTTTTTTAATCATTTCGTTCTTTTAATTAAAAATAAAATCTAATTGTCAATAAGCAGATGCCCAACACGTCTACATACAATAATCTTTGACTAGTTCTAATAATGAAAATATGACAATACAGCTAATAAGAGCTTTACCTCTCATATTTTCTCATATCAACGAATGACTCGAGCCAGAAGACTCATGAGAGGAAATTTTACAAAATCAAATTTAAGACTTTCGAGGGCCAATTTAAGAATAAAATTTTAGACCTTTATCACAACATGAAACACACACGCACAAATATGTTGCAACTGGCCTTAACCGAGCCCTAAATTTCAAGCAGAGTATCGCTTTACTTGCACTTCCCCATGAGCTAAAATAAAATCCGTTTTACGTTTCTAGTACAATCCGAGAGTTTCACAAAAATAACAGAAAGCTGATTGGCTGTTGCACGTTGATCTCATTTGTAGTCGTAATACAGCGAATTATATTTGGACTAACGGAAATAAAGAACTGCAACAGCACAGAAACCAACAAACAAAAAAACCTTCTAATGCATTTGAATCAGCATTAGAGGCAGCGGTACATGGACATCAGAAAAATGAATGAAAAAATGTAATGCACTGCATAGCGTCTATAGGAGTCATTTGACAGGAGAATGAACGACTCAGACTAGAAGATGTGAACTACTCGATTCTGGTTACTGTATGGATTTTGCGATGCTTTGCTCACCATTACTTTGAGACGACTCCTTCTTCTGAGTCATATTGTGTGTTACACAAGCGTTTATTGTTAATGCTAGTCTGGATGTGTACGAGTGGAGTAAGTAGCCCCGCATGGTGTGGAAACATTTAGTGGCAAAGCTGAAAGAGGACTATTGTGGGTTGGGAGTAATCAAGACTTCCTTACGCTGACGATTAACTCTGGCGAGGTCGGGACTGAACGCAAGTCGGCTGCAGACAGCTGATTAATGATTCTCCTTCTCTGGTTCGGGAGAAACAAAAAGAAAAGAAAAAAAAAAAAAAGGAAAAGAAAGCAACTGTTTTACCTCCCAAAACCTCTGGCAGGGCCGAGGCCCAAAAATTCCACAGCAATCTGCGTCAGTGAGTGCACTCGGGGATTAGTTTTGCGACAGCAGAACACCTTCGGACGCCAATCCCTTAGTCGGGCTCTTTTGCACTGCCTAATCAGCATCTTTTCCCTGGCTGGGCTGACGTCTGGCTCTGCTTTCTACCTTAAATGTATTTCGGGTTTTAAAAAAAAGTTGTTTTTTTTCCTCAATTGTGTTGCACTTGCCAACCTCTCTTGATCTCCATTTACTTATTGTCATGCCTCCAATTAGCCCTGTTAGCATCAATAAACCAGCAGAGCATCACTTCATTATGTAAAGTGTATACACTTGTGTGTGTGTGTGTGTGTGTGTGTGTGTGTGTGTGTGTGTGTGTGTGTGTGTGTGTGTGTGTGTGTGTAATATGCCTAACCCTTGATTGCGTGTATGATTTGCATGCAGCTGTGAGAAGCACAGGTCCACATTAGTGCAACAACGCCACACAAGCTTGCGTGATCTCAACGAGCCTTGTTTATTCAAGAGAAGAAAGACGTCCAGGTGTGTTTGCGGGTGGACAGCTTGTTCAACACCTGGACGTCGGACAGGATATTATTTGGACACGTTAATGGACCACTTCTTGCGTTGCCAGCTGTGAGAAGAAAAGAAGCCATTTTACACTTAGTTTAGCAGTTTCTAGGTTGAGCAGGTCTCCTCAAATCAAGCTCCGAATTTGGGAGTACAGCAAGTCCTTAAAGTCTAACACGGCCATTTTCGAATTACTGACTCCCACGTTTCCCAAACTACAAAGCCGCGGTGAGGGTTTTTCTTGGAACAGGTCGACATGAGCTGCAATTCAATTGAGTCCAAATGTCCATAGTCGGAAAAGTAATTCCAGAGCATGCTCAGAGTTGTGTTTTTTTTACTCCTCAGCAGGTGCAATTTCATACTTCTGAAACAACATGACATGACTTCCAGCAACAACCTGTATGTATGAGGATCCCAGCAACAACCTGTGCAGCTCTGGTGAATTCCATGCCTAGGAGGCAGTGCTAGATAACCAAAACCCTCACAAAATATTGACACCTTTGACACAATGTTTAGTTTTTGATGTTTACTTAAGGTGTACTCACTTCTGTTGCCAGGTACTTTGACAATAATGACTGTATGTTAAGTAATTTTCAGAGGACAATAAATCTGTACTGCTATAGAAGCTGCACAATGACTACTCTAAAATATATTCAAGATTAATTTCTATAGTATTGTTTCTTGAGAAGATTTCCAATCTGTCAAACCTCACATTTATCATACACATCTGGCCTCTTGCTGACTTCTGTGAATGGGTCTACTTGGGCACACACACACACACACACACACACACTTGTATTTGTTGTGTTGCATCCAGTCAGTAATAACACAGTTCCCGAATTCTCTGCAGCCAATTAGGCTGCCATAATTACCAACAGCCCCCATTGAGCTGTCAATCAGAGGCAAGCAGCACAGGAAGTCAGCAGAGGGAGCTCTCTGCTGAGCCCGCCCCCCTGCAGCCTAACCAATTAAACCCACTCTTGGTCTCTAATATTAGCCCAGGCCCACCCTTTTTCCTATTCTCCCTCTCTCTTACTGCTGTCTATCCACTTCCTCTGTCAGTAATCCTCTCTCTCTCTCTCTCTCTCTCTCTCTCTCTCTCTCTCTCTCTCTCTCTCTCTCTCTCTCTCTCTCTCTCTCTCTCTTGTTCTCTCCTCCCTGCAACAACAGTGAAGCTCTTGGCAACAGCCACCACATATTTGTTCCCAACAGATGTCCCTTTAAAACAACATGACACATAGAGAACATATGGGTTGTGATAGGATCCCTTCTCCGCCACTGAACCTGATACGGCTAATCCGTTCTGCAATATTGCAAACAAAAGAGTCACATCAGATATGTAACCGAATAGAAATCAGTGATTTAGATTGAACAAATAATGTTTTCTATACAAATACAGATAAAAAATAGTGGTGCACTAGTTTGATTGTTTTTAACCCTGTAACAGGAAAACACATCCCACATCATCTGCATGACACAGAGCTTTACTGTGACTGGGGTCCTACAGCCAAAAAAAACGTCTGGTTGAGACAGGGGTTTATTGTGACTGAGGTTGTACAGACAAAAACATCTGGTTGAAACAGGGGTTTATTGTAACTGAAGTTGTACAGACAAAAATATCTGGTTGAAACAGGGGTTTATTTTGACTGAGGTTGTACAGACAAAAACATCTGGTTGAGAAAAGTTTTTGTTGTGACTGAAGTCCTACAGACAAAAAACCATCTAGTTGAGACAGGGGTTTATTTTGACTGGGGTCCTGCAGACAAAATGTCTAGCCAAGACAGGTTTATTGTGACGGGTCGTGCAGACAGAAACTGTCTGGTTGAGACAGAGGTTTATTGTGGCAAATGTCCTGCAGGATATAGATAGTGGAATTGCATTAAATGTGCATCCAGTGTATTAGTAAAACCATTTGGTTCCTATTTGAGGAGCAACAACAACAACAACACAAAACTAAGTAAAGATCCATTTCGTTTTCCATCGGAACAAAAGCACAAGCCTGTGTTTGGTAAACATGATTTAATGGGTTAATGTGGAAGGCAGGACGAGACATTACACCGATTATTGGTGTATTGGTTACAGGGATTACAATATGCACTAGGGATAATAACTGAGAACTCAAAGCATAGCCAATGATACAATAATTTAAAGATACATATGAATCAGCTACTGTTGTGATGCGATAGAGTTGACCCCTGTTACTATTAATCCGATCCGATTTCGATTTAATTCGACACAATGGGATACAATGCAATACGATGCAATGGAAAAAATATGATGCTCTGCAATTCAGTGTGGTACAGATAGTTCACATTTATTACTTTCAGACAAACAGCAAATCATAAATTTACTTAACTGCGTTCTGATGCATGGCCCTTCCACAAACAGGCCTTTGTAGTGCCAGAAAAATAATTCCTGTCTCCAGGAAGATGCAGCTCTACCTCTGCCATGTTAATCTGTATTTCTATGTGACTCTCAGGCCACGCCTCGGTCTCCGTAGTGTTGTGATACGTCATATTCAAGTAGCAGCAGTGGTACTGAGGAAACGTGCTCGAGAAACAGTTTAGCGAGGAGAAATCAATGTACAGTACATATCAAATATTGGTCATAAATTATTGGTCAAGTATAGTGCATTTTTTGCACAGTCAAGCACCACTCACATTTTCTTCAGGAAATGTCACGTTCTAGTTATATATGAATAAATCGTTTTATTACCGATGCAAATATGTACAAAATCGAGTCCACAACGTTAACTTTTATGCCAATATTTCCACAGACTCAATTGAACAACAGATTTGCACATTGCTTAGCGTTCAACAAGCAAAATACAAACATTCAAACAAATCAATTCCAGCAAGGGAGTTGAAAGCCCCATTTTCCAGCCTCTGGTCACTCCAGACTGCTTACCTCTGTGACGTCTTCTTATACTTCCTCCTGTAGCAACACAGAAACATAAAGAATTAATTTAATCGAAGATTTGTGTTACATCAAATTATTATTTTTATATGTGTGTACAGTATGTTCCACATAATCATGAACACACAATTAAACAGGAACACCATTGTAATGCAAGTCACAGCTAACATACAGCTAGCAAAGATAAACGTGGGATACATTCGCAGTTTAAGTGACGTGTATATATATATATATATATATATATATATATATATATATATATATATATATATATATATATATATATATATATATTTATATATATATTGTGAGGACGGGCCTCCACCTCAGGAACCAAAAGGGGCAAGCGCTCTGAACTCAACCATCAGCAGGGTGCGGAAGGATGGCGCTGAGGCGGTACAGCCCAGGGCCGTCCTTACAAGACACGGCTGGAGCTCAATTGAAGTGGCGGCTCCTCACTGTCTTCAAGCACGGAGAGGCTTATAAAATGATTAATTCCTGATTAATAGTGGCTCTCACCCCCTCTTTCTCTCACTACAGGCTGCAGATGGAAAATGCGAAAGAGGAATTCCCACAGGACCCACGCAACGCCTCGTAAGCGAGCGATGACCCCCTCAGCCACGCAGCAGGAAGACCCTGACCCCTTGAGCGGATGGTGATGGCGGCAGAGTCAGTGCGCCGAAAACTCCTTCTCCCATTCCAGCCACTCCTCACCTCCTTTCCCAGGCACCAGAACACTATTCCCCTCCCTTTTACCCTCACGAATGGTCCCCAATAAAAACACTTTAACCCTGACCTAACTCTCCTGTGTCTGTGTTCAGCCTGATTTGTAATTCTCAGATTAAACTTTGATGTAGCACTAATTCAGAAACCGTTTTCTTTCTACCAGTTACCTCTAATAGTCTACCAGAAGCTAAGCATGCATTTTTGGTTGCTAGCTAGACTCAGCAGGGTATTTAGGTATTAGTGGGACTAAAAGTATTTTTAAAACCCCAATAGGTTTTACTTTTCCCCCCACACTTGGTTTCCCCCCCACACTTGGCCTCTTCGACACAGCGTCCGATCACACCGAGAAGCAGGACGCCTCCAAACACAGTCCTCAGAACCTCATTAACAATACAATGACAGCAGTCCATCGATGAGTGTCGATAGAGTCGATGCACTAGAGGAGCACTACGCTCTTCATTCACGTCATCTCTGTGATCAGCCCAATGCATCAGCCGGGACTAAGATTGTTCAGGAATGAACGACTGCTTTCTCTCTGTCTCTCTCTTTCTCACCAAATGTTCTTTGTGTACTCTTTCAGGGGGCAGTAATATCCTGCACACCTACAGTACTAGATTCGTGTGTATACATTTGCATACACGAATGCATTTTCATCGACCAGCTGTTGGTCACGTGATTGTGTGTAAGGGGCTTTTTGGGAAATTAAAAGCACTATGTGCATTATAGTAAAACACAGAGCTGCTTTCACGTGTCAGTTTATTCACAATGACTCACAGTTCAGATTTCTGAAAATAAAAGTAATTCACTGATCAAATGTTGAATTGCTGATTTAAGGGGTGGAGTTGGGGGTGTACTCAGGGTTGGGATCGGGGGTATGGTTTCTGATTGTAATTAAAATTACAAAATTTATGGAAAGATACTAACAATACTTTAATAAACATCGTTATACAACGCCGCTGTTGAATTCTCTATTCTGATTGGTCAAAAAGTGCTGATTCATTTGCTATGCTAATAATAATAATAGCTGCGTCATTAATTTATACAGTGAACACGAGGTTTTGACTCTTTCCTTTTGATGGTTCCTTTTTCAAGGGGAAATGTACATGTACTGTACTGTTTTTCAGACATTTTAATTTAATGTATTAGTACAAACTCTGTTATGAAATGGTACTCCATACTTTTGAGCCACTGAAATTATCAGATTTTTCGCGTGTTGCTCTCAGTCCGGTTCCAAATGAAAAGTCGCGAACCATCGGGGTCGCGAATGTGAAGGTCGCGAGTATCGAGGTTCCACTGTATCTTGTTGCTCTTGTGCTCTTGTTTCTATAACCACAAATTTGATTATACTTTACGTTGACGCTTTCTATAAAGGAGATTTGTGGAAGGAGTCTCCAGCGTCAGCTCTATGCAGCATCAGCTCTATGTAAAAGAGAAACATTTTGAGGATTTCCTCTGGATAAAAAGATGGATTCTTTCTTTTTTTTTAGAACAAAAGATAATAACTTGAAATTAAGGAATGATGGAAAATATTGGATGGCAGGAAGTGGGCATTCCAATTCAGGAAATGAAAAATAAATGTACTATTATATCAATGTATAACTATATATAATTATACATTAAATAAAAATTTTATATAAATGGGATTTAAATATAATTTAGATAGTATAATGTATAAATAAATAAATATTATATAAATTAATCATTTTCCTTTAAAAAAATCTAAGTTTTGAATGAAGAAAAATATTACATATCTAAGTTGTTATTATTTGTTAATGCTTTTTTCATGCGTCGCAGATAATCAGAGAATCATTCACACCCACATATCGCATATGACTGTCAATTCACAGTGCAGAGAAAGAGAGAGAGAAACAGAGAAAAAGAAAACCAGAGAGCCAGAGATAACAGACTGCCGTGCGTCAAACACTTCTCAAGTGAACCACAAGCGCTGATAAAGATCTCTGACCGGCAGCAGAAATGACTTCTGCTTCCAGTCACAGCGACTCCCTCTGTAAACGTCTCGCTAACACCTCTATAAGCTTTAAAAAAAAAAAAGACACAACAGTGTGTCTGGCTTTCGTTGTCTTTCTACTCTGTTAATCTTTACACACAACCAGCGATTTCTTCGTCATTTGTTTCCTTTCCAGATGCCCGGAAGCCATTTATTGCATTGTGTCGCATCCCATAGACGCTTTACAATGCAATAGATCACATTTTTTTTGGTTTGAATCTTGACATAATTGTTACAATAATTATGGGAGTCACGTGACAAAAGAACTAACGATACGGACCTCAAGATATGAAGCTACTTAATCTGTTTATCATAGTTTGTCCTTAGCTGCATCGTCAAAGTTGGTGTATGTAGGCGTGTCGGGGAATCTGGTATTGAAAATGTAACGCTATTCCTTTTAATTTCTGGACGAAGGAACGAAATAAAATAAATGACCCCGAAAAAGATTTTAGACTCAACTAAAATGATCCAAGACACTGGATTTATAAAGTAGAGTTTTCCAAAACCAAATCACCTTTTGCCCTATGGGGAATGGCTGTGTGTGGGAGCTGGGGGGTGGGTTTTTTGTCTGTTTTTACACCTTTGGTTTTGCCTCAAATGTGAGATAATGAAGTGCTGCTCCCAGGACGCTCTTGGAAAGGGATAGCACTGGAGAGTTGCCAGATTCGAGTGCTTAGTGATTTCATTAAAATAAATAAATGTAAATAAATAAACAAGTGGACAACAGGAAGTAGTTTTGTGGGTGTACCAAAACAGGAAATGAACTCTAAATGTACTATAATGACTATATTATATAAATATAATAACTATAAATGAAGTAAATTAATATAATGCTTAAAATAATTGACATTCATTCATTGATACGTTTAAAAAAA
The DNA here is from genome assembly GCF_946808225.1 of Silurus aristotelis. Taxonomy (NCBI): domain Eukaryota; kingdom Metazoa; phylum Chordata; class Actinopteri; order Siluriformes; family Siluridae; genus Silurus; species Silurus aristotelis. The sequence continues at coordinate 3,268,997 of NC_139595.1, read as the reverse complement.
AAAGATTTTATATTTAATAATAATTATTCGTTTCTGTTGATGTTTTGTTTTTCATGAGTTCCAGACAATCAGAGAATCACCACACATTTCTGATGGAGGGAATGATGCTGCGCTGGTGTGTGCACGGTTTTATTCGGTTCTCGTGAAGGTTCTAGATGATCCCATATTCTATTAGATATACAGTATGGGTTCAATGCAGAAGGTTCTGGAAGGAGGTTTCAACTCAGTACCCTTTGTGCAAAGTAAGCACTGAGATAACACTTCAATATGGTCTCATCTACTAGAACACACACAATACACACATCACACACAACACACTAAGACCTGTTGAAAAGTACTTACAGTCCCCGGAGCCGGAGCCAGATCTTCTCGATCTGGTCTGGTTGGAGGTACTTCAGCGAAGTGCTCTCGAACTCCTCGATCTCTTTGGTCGGAGACTCCATGATGGAGTTAATCCTGGTGCGAGTGAGGCAGCGAAGGCAGCAAGGCAGTGAGGAAGGAGAATAAGGGGAGAACCCCTTATGTGTCCCCTCTTTAGTGTAGCTGTGGCCAAAACGCTACAGCTGGCAACATCCTCCTTCCCCCTCTTTCTCCTTTTTCTTGTCCTGTTACTGCGCTACTCAGAGCCGTGTTCAGGAGTTGAGGGGTGTGTGTACGTGTGTAAGTGTGCACGAGTGTGTGTGTGTGTGTTTGTGTGTTTAGACCGAGTCAGACGCACTGAGCGCACTTGAGGAGCAGGAAGTGTACAGCCGAGCCAGGGGTATGCATGTATGTGTGTGTGTGCATGTATGTGTGTGTGTGTGTGTGTGTGTGTGTGTGTGTGTGTGTGTGTGTGTGAAAGAGAGAGAGAGAGAGAAAGAGAGAGAGAGAGAGCGAGAGAGAGAGAGAGAGAGAGAGAGAGAGAGAGAGAGAGAGAGATAACACTCTCTCTGTGCAGAATACTGTAGTCTACTAATCCGAACAAGCTAAGGAAGCACAGAGAGAAAAACGGCAAAAGAGAGAGAGAGAGAGAGAGAGAGAGAGAGAGAGAGAGAGAGAGAGAAAGAGAGAGAGAGAGGGATGGAAACAGAAAGAGGGAGGAGTTTAGGGTGGAGTAGACAACCACTGGTACTGACTTCAGGGTGTCGGTGAGATCAGTAGAGTTTATCCACCATGACGCATGAGGAGTGAAAAAAAAAAAAAAAGAGGTGAATGATAAGACAATTGAAAATCGATTGGGGGTGGGTGGGTGTGGGGGGGGGTTCACTCAGGTTGTGTTTAAAGTGCAGGAGTTATGAAATTGTTGAGTCATAAAGAGTAAAGCTACTGCTCTGTCAATCGCACAATGTTGACCTACAGGGCAAAAAAAAATCTTGAAAATCGGCAAAATGCACGTCATATTTCTGTTTATTATTATTATCATCTTTATTATTACTATTATAATTCACTTCTAGATATTTGGAGCTTCTATAATTGACCTTTAGAAACGAGTTTATTAGAGGGACAGCGGATGAAGGTCGTTTTGGAGACAAGGTTAGGGAGGCGAGATTGAGATGGTTTGACATGTGCAGAGGAGGGACATGGCGTATATCGTTAGGAGAATGCTGAGGATGGAGCCACCAGGAAAAAGGAAAACGAGGAAGACCAAAGAGGCAGATGTAGAGGACAGAGGGGTATAGAGACGGATGATCCGCTGTGGCGACCCCTAATGGGAGCAGCCGAAAGAAGAAGAAGAAGAAGAAGAAGAAGATAATAGAAATTTGGGGACACCTGAAGATACAGTATGTGCTTTTTGAACATTCCACATTGAGTCTCTATTTACTGTTATAATAACCTCCACTCTTTTGGGAAGATGTTCCACTAGATTTTGGAGATTTGTGCTCATTCAGCTACAAGGGTGTAATTTAACTTAATTGAAGCTTCCATTTAAAATGCAGCTTCTAGTATTTTTTGGCCATAAACTATATTACCCATCAACCCTTGCCCATCACGTACCCTGGTCAAGTCACTGATCTCTCATTCCTGTTCCATGTCGCTTGTCGTTCCGTGGCTTTTCATGTTCGTTTTTTTTTTGTGTGTTTGTATTTTACGTGAGCACCACAATGAAACATCTTCATTTGCATCTTCTTTCGCCGTATCTGCATAACAGCAAAAATATTACAATGTTTGGAGTATAATCAAAAACAGCAAAAGGAACAAGCGTCCAGATGTTGCGCAAGCGGCAATAATGTAATAGTCTCTCAGCAAGTCTGTGTGTACATACTTCACACTGCATATGAAAAGTTTCTAATACACCAGAGCAACTATTTTCATTGTTTTGGGTTTTTCTTTGTTGTTTTTTCCAACACTAGATTCATTAATATTATGTTTTTATAGCAATTACTATTTTCATTCAGAAGTCTGTACCTGGTCTGAACTATGTGTGTATTAGACATGTTTTCTTTTAAAGCAACAAATTAGTTCTTCACAAACACAGGTTTTTTTTACTATTCGAGCAACATAACACACCGCATCCTATAAACTCCTGTTAGAGGTGAAGAGGCAATGGGACAAACTTCAACATGGGTTCAAAACCAGGAAGTCAAGGCATCAACCTGAAGGAAACCAGTGAAGAAACAAGGCTTGCATACAATGTGCAAGTGGAACAATAACAGACAAGGCTTACACACACCAATCAAAGAACGAATACACAAACAGAGTCGATCACGACACATTCATAAGATAAACCGGACCTCACAAGGATAAGTTGGTTATATGGTTTGATGTATGTTAAAAACACTATGCAAATTCATTTATTGTTAGAATCATGAATTTAATCGCACCGCCTACTTTCAAGAAAAGAAAATGTTCCTTGTTAGTGCTTATTCCTCTTTGTGGTGCTCTTGTTTCTTCCATTTTTTTATGCTACATGTGTGCAGAAAGAACTCAAGAGTGACTCAGCTGCAGAAGCCTTTCAATTACAAGATGCTGTGGTTGCAGGTGATAATGCCGGAGGACCACTACTATTCCACTTTCATCAGGGGGGGGGAGGGTGTGCGTGTGTGTGTGTGTGTGTGTGTGTGTGTGTGTGTGTGTGTGTATGTGTATGTGTATGTGTATGTGTATGTGTGTGTATGTGATAGTGTGAGACAGAAACAAAATGTAGGACCAGACTGCCACTCCTCACTCTTTACACTCGGAAGGCTATGTGTGAACAACCATGCTTTCAGTCCATCTCTCAGGTATGAAACATATACTGTATACTGTATTGACTGTACAAATCCAATTTTTGGAGAGACTGCCTGGAAAAACTGTCTACCTCTCCAACATAATTTCACAAATGGCAATCAAAAGTTGAAAATCCCAGACTTCTGATACGCCTCCCATATTTAAAAAGGCCCAGCCGTTGCCCTCTTTAGAAAGCAGGTGAACACGGGATGTGCTACAGAGCCAAACGAGGCCTCTTAAATTTTACCGGCCTTGCGTCCATGTTGACAAAGGAAAGGTCTCACAGGAGGACGTTCAAGAAGCTCGCCGGGAAATGAGTGACTGAAGTTAGCGTGCTCAAGTGTGAGATCTTTATTAATGTCTGGTCTGAAGAAGCTGCCAGAGAGCTGAAATGATGCTTTGACTGAAAATAGGAGAGAAGCTCCACCGTGTATACACCTCATTTATTTCTATTCAAACAGACGCAGTCTTTTGATGGATCTGTGATTAAAATGTTTTCGAGAGCGAAATTAGCACGCATTCATTTAGCCTTGACTCTTTTCTTCTTTCATTCGTATTACTACGAACCATCAATTTTAATGAGAACGCTGCAACACGAGCCCTCGTCAGCGTCTGATATCGAGACACGCGATATTAAGCGAGTCGCAGAGCGAGTTCGGCGGCGAGCGAGTCATGAATCATGTTTGTGATTCGAGCAGCTCGCCTCGATTATATGAATATTTTAAAAACATATTTGTTGGCCATATTGCCTGCCGGGGCATTTAGCACTGTTTTGCTCGTTTTTAAAAGCAAACAGATACAGACGAGGTGACAAACGAAAGGAAAACAACAACTAATAATTACTAAATATTTCCTTGTTCTTGTTTTCAAAAATGGTGCTGTATAAGATGTTAAACAGCCAACCTGTGGATGGAGGTGGAGTCAGAAAAAACGATTTGTAATGACGCTCCTGTTTATGGGGACAAGCGGCAATATCTTAATGGAGCTGGATTTGGGCATATTGTCATGCTGGAACAGTTTTGGGTCCCAAAGACGTCCTATAAAAATTGCATGCATCCAACTTTTGTTGGAGGAAAAAACGCATATAACTGGAAAAGTCAGGTGTCCCAATTCTTTTGTCCATATCATGTGTCTTGTTACATTTCCAAACCTGATTAATAACATTTATTCTGAACCTAAAATGATTAAAAGTGTTTAAAAGCTGGAAAGTCAATTTATTGGTAGTGATAAAAGAATGCTGCACTCTATTCAAGTTACTGTTAGCAAAACTGCACAGTAGCACAGTAGCTGCTTAGCATCAGACTAGGGAACGTAGCTGAAAATCCTCAGCTTTATCCTGACTTCCCTGAGAGATGGTGAGAAAACTATGTGTCATGCAGTGAAACAGAGAAATGCGAGATTGCTCGAGTTTAGAATCATAAAGCCGCTAGGTTTTGCTTGATTAGCAAGACAGGGCACTTGAGTATTTGTCAATTTTAGAGGTGAAGTGTCTTATTTATTTATTTGTTTGTTTAAGGACAATAATTATTTTTCCGTTCTTTCCAGTGATGGACGAAGTAGTCAAAGCATGTACGTGAGTAAAAGTAGATAAAAGTAGGTAAAATATGAGTCCAGTAAAAGTAAACGTGCTCCTATTAAACTTTCACTTGAGTAAAAGTACAAAATTATTTGCATTCAAATGTACTTAAGTATCCAAAGTACTATGATTTCTGTAAATGTTTTTTGAGTGATTTTTTGTGTCAAAAGACTCTAATGTTACTCTTGACACACCAGTCTATTAAAAGAATGATATTAATGAGTCAAACACTGATTGATATCTGTTCAAATTACCATAAGCCCCAAAGCTTGTTTTCAAAGACTTCAATAGAAGCACTCAAAAATGGCCGCGGGCGCAGTGGCAAGTCGGGAGACAGGAGATTCTTCCATCATTAATTCCTCTCAAAATGTTCTGCTTGATGTTGAACTGATGCTGAACTGAATGTTGGTGCTAAGTAGATACCACCAAGCAGCAATGGGGGTTCTAGCTTGAATGATGCCCCCTGGGTGAACCACACAAATCCTTTATGACATCACCTCAATTAAGAATAATTAAATCAATAAGTGCTGTTTATCTACAATCTAACTACAGTAGTCAGGCTGTTATTGTTTTGTTGCTACACACATTAAGATAAATTACATACTATAAATTATAATGTTATCATCGAATCATGAGATTGTTCAGTGTGGTGTTCGGAATGACCCTTTTCTTTATAAATATTATTTAAACAACACTACAAAAGCCCAAACCAACAACAAATTCAGACTATACCACAATAGTTGCAGGAACACACTAGCATTGAAAACTAGCCGTTTAAACGCATACATTCACATCTGTGGTGATTATCGTTGTGCTGTATTATCTTCCATTGGCATTTCCATACAACACACACATCAATACTACTACAGTATGGATTGTAAAGCCGAGAAAGTTTTACTTCCCACACACAACACACACCTTCAGTAAACATAAAAAATTCACGAGCTCATTTAGATTTGCACACTGCCTGAAATTGATTCTGTTTGTCAAGTGGAATTAGCGTTTCGCTTTTTGCGACCAGAGCTCTCCCCGATGTCATCAATCACGGCCTGTTTTTTTTCCACCATCGTGCTCTGTGTTATCGTTGTTTTTTTTTCCATCGTTTTTTTCCCAGTCTTTCTTTCCGGAGATGAAAATGGAAGCCGGGTAGATTTGTATTCACTGATTGTGAGGAAAGATTAGCATAAATTGGAAAGATTTAGCATGCTAATAATAATAACAGAAGGAAAGGATTGGGAGAGGGTTATGGACAAAATCTGTCTCTCTCTCTCATACTCACTTTCTCTCTCTCTCATACATAGCTTAGAAATCAGAATTAGGTCTTAAATCCCTGCCTTGCTAACGTAATAAAACATGATTTAGCCTAGAAAGTCATCTCGAGCATCTTTCAGAGCAAATCTCCCCGAAGCCAAACTAAATGAAGTGGAAAAGCCATGATAGATGGCTTCATTTCCACCACCTGTATCCGCCGCACAGTATCTTTACCTCGTTATTGACCTGAGCGTCAGACGAATGAGCTCTTCGTTCATTTTTACGGCTTGGTGCAATCTGACTATCCAGCATCTTATAAGAAGCGGTGAGAAGGGGTCACGCAGGCAGAGCGCAGTTATAAATGACAGCAGAAAAAAAATATGGACACGCATAGGTTTTTTTTTAAACCTTATTTTAAATCGCTTCTTTCCAACACTCTTTTTTCACATTTACCATTTTACATGCAATTCCTTTTTCAAAAAAAAAAAAAACAAGATAATCTAGCTGAAGTAAACGATTGGCCTTCGCTATCAGGTTTGACACATCTTCATTTGGACTCGATCTTGACTTTGGTATTGACCTTGAGGTGTCTTCCTTTAGACTCGATCTTTACTTTGTTAGTGATCTTTAGTAGGCGTGTAACAATACACAAAATTCACAGTTTGGTTCGTACGTTACCTCGGTTTTTAAATCACGGTTCGGTTCAGTTTCAGTACAGTTAGAGGGAAGAAATAAAAACATAAATTTTTTTTATTAACGCAGTTTATTATTATTAACATTTGTGATCATCAATTTTGTTTTGTTTTTTACATTGGTTTACATTAGTTTGCATTATTAAAACAATTTTAAATAATGTGACCGCTTGGTTAAATGAGATATCAAATAAATCAGTCAATATTCATCCTTCATCATAGTGTAATTCTTAAGCCAGAAATATTCCTCCCTGTTTAGTTTTTTATTCAAATCAGCTGTCAATTGCATTTGTTCAAATGAAATGGTAGCCTTTCCTTTCCATCTTTAATTTTCCTAATGCATTGCCATTCATAATGCGTAATGTATAACATTTGTGACTGATTTTTCTGCTTTGAATTGCCATTTTAATGAATACGTTGATTAGTATTAGCCCTTTTGGATTGTTACGTTGAAGAATGGACATTTAGTCACGCATGGCTTTCTCTTGAGTAACCTTCGGCAGGCAGCGCATTACTAGCTGAGTGGTGCGGAATGGCCTCGACCCCTTGCTATGACCGGATCAGATCAAAACCGAGGGCCGAAATCATTATCCTGTCTGAACTCGCTGCCATTGGATGAGACACTTTATTCATCAGAACTAGAGTGTGTGTGTGTGTGTGTGTGTGTGTGTGTGTGTGTGTGTGTGTGTGTGTGTGTGTGTGTGTGTGAGAGAGACGTGTGTGTGAGAGCCTTTACAGATATGGCTGGACCAGAAAGAAAGAATTCTCAATTCCAGATATATTGGCACTGTTGTGAATATATATACAATAACTATAACAAAAATATACTTTACATACAAATATATGTATTTATAATAGAACAATTATATTAGGTATATGAATATACATGAACAGTGGAAACAATGTCTACATTAAGACAAAGAATTTGACTCAAGAGATTAGACCTAAGCATCTAATCATCTAATCATTTTGGAGTTAAGCCTCCTGATTAACTCCACAATTTTATTGGGAGAAAAAAAAATATTTCAAATTCTTATTTAAAGCAGATGATGATGGCCTTTAAACATTTCTAAATATGGATTATTATATAATGTACTGTAGTTTGTAGTGTATAGTGTGGTATAGTGTAGAGTGCATATTATAGGACAGTGTATATTGTGTTGTGTATTATAGTGTATAGTGTAAAATAGAGAATAGTGTCTAGTGTAGTACAGGATATGGTGTGGTATAGTTTATTTTTAGTGTACAATGTAAAATGTGAGTATAGTATAGTAATGTGGTGTATAGTGTAGTATAGTGTATACAATATAGTCTATAGTGTATAGTGTAGTATAGTGTATATTGTATGTAAAATAAAGTGAGTATTGTAATGTAGTGTTTTATTATAGTGTATAGTGCTGTAGAGTCATAGTGTATAATTTAGTACAGAGTATTGTGTAGCATAGTGTAGAGTGTATTATAGTGTAGTACAGTGTATAGTGTAGTAGTGAATAGTGTACTAGTCAAGTCAAGTCAAGTTAAGTCAAGTCAAGTTTATTTGTATAGCGCTTTTCACAACAGACATTGTCTCAAAGCAGCTTTACACAAATGTATACGGTTTAGTGTAAGTATATTACAGTGTAGAGTGCATTGTGTAAGACAGTGTATATTGTATAATAGTGTGTCTAATGTAGTGTATAGTATAATATAAAGAATAGTGTATTATAGTGTATAGTGTATTATAGTGTATAGTGTAGTATAGTGTATAGTGTAGTATAGTGTAGGATGCAGAGTGAACAGTGTATATTGTATTGTGTAATATAGTGTGCATTGTATTATGGTGTATAAAGTATAATGTAATATAGAGAATAGTATGAGTGTATAGTGCTGTATGTTCCTTTAATAGAGTATAGTGTAAGTACAGTGTATAC